>NW_023606568.1:0-60001 GCF_013339745.2 Dermacentor silvarum
TCGTCCTATAGAACACCACCTCCCCTCAGTAAAACTTACCTTTGTTCTGCAAGGTACGCCACAGTACCTGATGGCATGCTACAGCATGTGTTTATCGCCACGATCCACTGCACGTTTCTTAATGTGGTGCATCATTTCGTCTTGTCAGCTCGGGAGAGCTTCGCATACACCGAATACCACAGTGCGTGTGATGTACATGATTTTGTTCGTAAAAGTTATTTTTTCCTCCTACTGCCAGCTTCTTGGCCTATCCCTCTGGTCAGCTTCCTGGTTCTTTCGCTCTGCTTTGAGCCGACTTTTCTTTTTCTTTTTTGACTTGAAACTTTTTAAAATCGGTCAGAGGGGACCGCTTGCTTAAAGGGTCCCTGAAACGGTTCGGACTAATTTTGTAGACGTGTAGGATACAGCTACAGTAAAACATTCGCGTCACAATTTAAGAGAAGCGTCTCATATTAAGAGAGCTACGGACAATTACAAGTTGCCCTCCTCCCTAGCCATGCATTTCCTCCTCAACTCGTTCACCGATCGGGGCTAAGCTCAGCCTTCGCTGGCTCTACGTCATGTTGTGACGTACGTTGTCGTCTACTTCCGGTTGTCTTGGAGCCAGCGCGCGAAAGCTCTCCAACCTCTCCGCTAGCCGCCCGGCCGTCGATCCCCTGCGAGAGCGATCAAGCAGTGTGCATTGCGAGCGTTCTGTCGCAGCGCCAAGCGTGTCCGGTATTCCGGTAACCACAGGCAGGCTGGGTGTTTTGACGGATAGCCAGAGGCGTAAACTAAGGCCCCTCCATACCGCTGTGATGAAGGAGCTTCGTAGACATACGTGAGCAGCCTGATCGGCATGCATGGTCCAGCCATCTGGTGGCGCAGAGCTTAAACAGCCAAATACAGATCTAATATTCCTGTAACCAAGTGTAAAACATTTGAAGCATATAAAAAGACAACGTGTTCAAGATTACGCTCCTGCCAAAAATTTGAGCCAGCAGCAAAGTACAAAAAACTTGGTTACTGCTATATTAGCTGTGCGTTTGGTTGAGCTTTGTGCCGCCAGGTGGCTGCACCGTGCAAGAGTTCACGTTTGCGCCTCCGTTCATCACGTAAAACGTGGTAAAACGGCCAGTACACTTACGCTTGCGTTCACCTGAATACCGGACAAGCTAAATTCTATTGTGGCAATCCTTCGACGTGAAGTGACTGCCGCAAACGTGTAGATGCTGGCGCCGTTTGGATACTGTCAGTCCAATGCGCTGCAACCACTCCGCTCGTCTGCTGCCTTGCAGCGGGGCACGATGCCGCAGCTTGACATGTCGCCGATTGCTACGTTTGCAGCCCACAACGCAAGGGCGAACCATGGTGCTTGTGAAAAGAAACAACAAGACTAACACTGACCGCGCAGCTCTCGTCAACATGGAGCACGTTGTAACACAAGCAGACGACACTTGCTGTGGGCCGGAAGTGCTTTTTGTGTAGTGATACATGTCCTTGTGCATTCTCTTTCTGTTACTTTCTTTTTATATAAATTAACTAACATCTAAACTATTACGAACAACATTTGTTCACCATAATGTTGGAAAAATTATCGATGACGCGCTCTGGGCAGCCAATCGGATAGCTGGCCCAGTGACGTATTCTTTAATGACCAGAAGGACCTACTCTAACGACTCATTACGTTTGTACAAAATTGTCAAAATGGTTTCAGGGTCCCTTTAAACATAATAGGCATAATTCATCAAACTGAAGCTGGTGCTCATTAGGAATTATAAGGCCTATAAGTGTGCAATCTTTTGCAGCAATTTCACGCTTACTCAGCTGTGGCTCCCCTGCGTTCAACACGTACACTCCAGAAATAGTGTATGGAGACTCGGGCAGATAGGCAGAGGGATGTGTAGCCCCTTTGATCACGGCAGAATGGGTCCGTCTCCATAGAGAGTGCGAGAGCAGGAGCCCCAACCATCTACGAGTGCGGCGAGATCAATTGGCGCAGGGCAGTCCTGTGCACCACCAGTAGGGGGGTCATTTTTTTTCTTTTAATGTCCAAGCGTCCTCTGCAAAACAAACGGGCCTGTCGCAGAAACGAGACGAGACAGCTGCGTTCGATCCGAACGAAATCAAGATTCTTCTTTTTCTTTTCTTTATTGCTTTTCTTAACGCGCGCGCCTTTGGAGCCCGCCGTCTTCTTTCTCGTCTTGTCCGCTCCCATGAGTTTCAATAGGGCGCAAGCACAATTGCAAAATTAGACCAGAAAATCTCCAATAGCTGTAATGTAGCTTAAACATGTAACCTTACTAATGCGTGAATAAATATAACTTGTGTATTTGGTTACATCATTTCTGTACCCTAGTGCCCATACACCATTTGTTGCATGGACAAGACGTTTGCACCCCGCTGTAGCTGGGTCCCTGATACAGCCTACCCGAGTTTTTCAATATAGGTGCCTAAAATCTTAGCCGCTCATCTATTTTCTTTGGTGTTTTTCAGTTGTTTTCCGAGTTAGATCTTGCTCTGGCCCTCCCGTATTTCGAAAACTGTCCAGCCAATGTCTCCCTGTATTGCCTCAATTGTACATACCTGCCAAATTTCCCAAATTTGTCGTCAAGTTCATGAATTCGGACTTGTACAATTTTACGAATCTTGTGTCATGTTTTACAAAATATTGCTTGCATTCACAAAAATCTTTTAAAGCTGCTGATGGAAGGGGCAGGTGAAATTGAAAAGAGAAATGCATGCAAGGAAGAAATTGCAATGGTGCCTGCCTCTACTGGCAATACTAGGCGTTAAACAGAGGGCTACTTGATTCAAGCAACTTTATTCAGACAACTTTCCGAAGCATGTTATATCAAAAAAAGCAAAGTCACCGAAGAAGTCTCTGTGATCTAAAAAAGTCAGTTTCTCCTGAAAGGCGAAGCATTGATCGTGACACCAAATTATTAGACAGCTATACGAAGTAAGGTTAATTGTTTTATCAGCGGGGCATAAACTGTTGTAAACATTCGCGTACTAAGTAAATGAACGAGCACGTTGTCACGCGCACATCTCGCTCGATGACCGTGGGCACTCACTGTCAGCAAAGCTGGCATGATGAAGAGCAGCAGCAGTAGCGAGAAAAGTCCCCTTCGTACTGCCTCTCGCTTCAACACAAACTAGACGAGCGAGAACACAGGGCACACGAAGCAATCAGTTATCTCCGGTCGGCTAGCCTTCGAACCTACCGCAGATTGCCCTCAAGATACGACATGCGTGTCCGCCACAGCTGGAGTAGAAGAGATGTGCATTAACCTGCCCCCTTCTCTACCCCCCCCCCCCCCACCCATTCTCTTGCGAATGTGAAAAGACACCGCCGCATCAAGTCACCATCCTTCTCAGCTCACCCACGCAAGCTTTTGCTCGCACCTACAGCATGTGGTGCGTGGCTGCAATGTTATCGCACTTGGACTTTATACGGAACATCACGGCAATGGCAGTAATTTGCCTTTAGTGTCCATATAATTTCTGTCACAATAGAGCACTGTGTTGCTTCAAAGTCCCTTCTGCGCCTAGTTTGCTACTCCTTATGTGCTGCATCTAAATGGGAAAAAATTATGAAAAATTGTGCAGACCCCATGCACTGTGGGAATTGACATTATGCAAAACATCATGTAAGTTGAATAGTTTTGTGTGAGTGTGTCGTGAGCGTACATCTGTGAGGACAGCAACACAACGACAACCACGTTGAAGAGCATTGTATGGCAGCCACGGCATTTCTGTGCTGACCATTCGACCTCAGCTTACGACATTGTAATAGTTGGTTTTTATGTTGGTAGTGGACAAGTGCAAATGAGAGATACACAGATTGTAATGTCATCAGTGACTACGTGCTATGCAATCGTACGTGCCTACGACTTTGTCATGTGGTGTATGTAAAACTGATAACATGGGTACTTTGGCAAAGAAATGTTAAAGCATTATTAAACTTGGCGATAATGACATCAGCACGTCGCAGAATTTCTACATAGCATACTACGTGAAAAGTACTGAGGAAAGTGGGCTGACCCCAGAGATTGTGCATTTTAACACGGCATCTCAGAGCATGAGCTGTCACAACGAAAGAAGGCGAGAAAGTGGCACTGGGTGCATGCACCGAACGTTTCAGAGAGCTGACTGGCGTTGGAACGAGAGACCTATGCACATGATCCTACGGAGTTAGAGCACTGGGCTGCTGTGCTCAAAGGCAGAGGTTCAATTCCTCCCTCAGTCACACATTATTTTCTTTTTGAATAAATCAAGGCAAGAAAGCAACCTAGTTGGCGGCCTACCTGCCTCAAATTGCCAAGAATGAGGCAAAGAATGCTTCGCAATAATAAAATGTGCATGTACCCCACAAAAGGTGTGCTCTGGGTTGTGGGGTCTCACATGTGCTCTTGGGACAAAGGAACAACAACGCAGTAGTGCAGACAATCAAAAGGGCATTTATTGCACCTTTCATACACTAATACATACCAGCCGAATTGCTACCAATAGAACATTCACACGGGCGCGCGACAAATCAAGGAAGTCCGACTCACCGCGACCCGATAGCGAGCGAATATGTTCGCCCCATGCTATGACACCATCGCCTAGTCGTTCACGTGTACAGTCACGCTAACGATGGCGCGCTCGAACGATCCGTGTTCGTCCATACCGGTGTCCTGCTCTAAGCCTCGCGCGACGGTCGCGCGAAGCGGGCCGGCGCACGCGCGAAGCGTTCGTGCGTGTTGGTCGCCGATCCCCAGCCAAAAAAGAGCCCTCGACCTTTTTCTCCCAATTGACCCCGGCGTTTCGGTGGCGTTAGCATCGCGACACTAGCGCCATCTCTCGCAACGCGCCGCAACCACCGCCGGTAGCCACGCAGAGAAGCCGGACTACAGGAGACATGCGGGGAAAACAACATCAGGGGACGCGTGAGAGTCGCGCATTCCCACATCCCCCCAACCTTAAATCACTACACATACGCCGGCGAAACATGTCACAAGGCCTATCAACGCGCGCGTCGCGAACAAAAGTTAGTACATGCGACAGTGGCGCCGCCGAGTAAATGTCCACGCATTATCCACAACGTGCGAGCCGACATTGACTCTGGGGTTCACCGCTGGCATCCGTTGGTCACAGCACCACGTCTGCAGATTCGATGGCACGACTCCAGCCCAGGACTCCGGAAACGGCGACGCAGAAGTCGGCACGAGCAAGCGTCGCTCGCGCCCTGCTGACTAGAGCCGCAGTAGCCGTTGGTGACTGCCGGCTCTTTTCCCAGCCGCCGAGGGTTGCGAGCCGGACATTGGCGGCCGCCGAAGTCGCTGCGCCGACATTGACCACAGGCATCTCCAAAGCCTGGGGTAGCTCGATTGTAGTCCGGGGCAGCAGCGCTGACGATGTGCAGGTGACAGCAAACCAGGAGTGACTCCGCTCACGCTGCGTACACTCAACGCACTCGACAAACACTAAAGTAGTGCAAGGGAGAGGAATTCGGCATACGCATCGCCCACGTGGTACGATGTTCAATTCGGCTAGCAAAATTTCGGGCGGCATAGCAGATGCTAAGTTCACGTGAACAAAGCTTACTTTCTTGAGTCGAACGAGAATTTCAATTCGTGCTAGGCGAACTAATGAGGGAAGCAATGTGCGACACCTCAACACCACGGTCCACCAGGTTGTGTCCCTCAACGTGCGACAGGCGGCTTTGTTAAGCCTTAGGCCTAATGCGTCGCTACTTTGACAACAACCGGCATCCAAAAAAAAAAAAAAAAACACCCAAAATGGGCACAAGAACAGGCAGCCGCGAAGAGACGTTAGCTCTGTGAGGTGGTCCTACTCCGCTCGGTGCACACAGCATCCGAGTTGACGGCGCCCACCGTCCCAGACGGTGTCGGAGCGCCCGGTGCCAGGCCGCAATACCAGTCAGCCCGTAGCGGCACCCGTGGCCCGCGGCCACCCGGCTCCCTGAGCCTCGACTTCCGAAGTCAAAGATATAGAAGAAGCTATTTACATAAGAAATTCGGACCACCCACGAGGCTTCCGTACTCACTCGCTTCAGGCTTGCCAATGCTCCGCGGGCGCTAGGCCTCGCTCTCCCAGGATGCAGACCACGTGGCTCTCGTACCGACGAGTGTACTTCAAAACACTCGCGAAAAGGCTTAGCATGTTGAAAAGTTCAAACACGCTACAGCAACCGTCGCCTCACTCAAGAAAGCACACCGCCGACACTAGCGATCAAAATCCACGCTAGGACTACGCTTCGGTTGAAACATCTCGAACCGAGCAAAACTGTTAAAATTATCGTCCGATGCCCCAAGAGGTCCACGTTGGGCAGCCAGATGTGGGGTCTCACATGTGCTCTTGGGACAAAGGAACAACAACGCAGTTGTGCAGACAATCAAAAGGGCATTTATTGCACCTTTCATACACTAATACATACCAGCCGAATTGCTACCAATAGAACATTCACACGGGCGCGCGACAAATCAAGGAAGTCCGACTCACCGCGACCCGATAGCGAGCGAATATGTTCGCCCCATGCTATGACACCATCGCCTAGTCGTTCACGTGTACAGTCACGCTAACGATGGCGCGCTCGAACGATCCGTGTTCGTCCATACCGGTGTCCTGCTCTAAGCCTCGCGCGACGGTCGCGCGAAGCGGGCCGGCGCACGCGCGAAGCGTTCGTGCGTGTTGGTCGCCGATCCCCAGCCAAAGAGAGAGCCCTCGACCTTTTTCTCCCAATTGACCCCGGCGTTTCGGTGGCGTTAGCATCGCGACACTAGCGCCATCTCTCGCAACGCGCCGCAACCACCGCCGGTAGCCACGCAGAGAAGCCGGACTACAGGAGACATGCGGGGAAAACAACATCAGGGGACGCGTGAGAGTCGCGCATTCCCACAGGGTAAGCATAGACAAAAAATGCATGCTTCTCCGTTCACCCCCATCCTTACCCTCCTACGTGTGTCAAGTCCATGAGTATATTTAGAAATTTTAAAAGATTGCAGGTTGGCAGGTATGCTTGTAGTGTTTCCATGCTGTACATTCTTGTTTTGGTACGTAATTTAGAACGTGAAAAAAAAGGACAGAGGAGTGACAGTGAAGCAACCATAAACTTAGCCTCCCCAATAGCCGTTTGTTTAATCTCTAGTCTCTTTGGATTTTACACACAACGGCGTGTTTACATGTGCAGGCCCAAGAACTGTAACTCGATGCCTCACACCTTGCACTATCTCATACTTGGGATAAGCCACCACAGTGTGCATTTAGCTATTGCTTATATGATGGTGGTACAGCGTTGACGATGCTTGACGTGACAGACACCTTTCAATTATGCTTCATAAAAAAGGGTTGTCATGCCTGAACCAATATCTGTCAACGGTAAGAATGTGTTGATGACTGACCGGTCTGTACCGACTTCCATAAAGTCTCTTCATCAATGTGCTTACGTTTGAGCAGATTGTGTGTATCGTGTGTGCAAGAGAGAGAGAATGAGTGAGTGACTTGCTCCACGCCGTCGACGTGATGATGCAGGAGCTGTGCTTTTGCAATGTTTGAGCTGAGAAAAGCCGTTGTGATAGAGTTTATGCTACTAAATAATGAACTCAATAATTTAATGCATTTGTAATGCTGAACTGCTTCTTAATTGTGTCGTGAAATTTGACATTACGTATACTCTATTTTTGTTGGTGAGCATTGCCTATATGTTCACAGTCTGCATTTGTTAAATGCATTTTCTTGTTTGCCAAATACATTAAAAGTGTGCATTAGTCGTAAGTATTTACTATTCCAATTTCAGTAAAGATATTCTCATTCACACGCTACTAAAATACTGAACAGGGATTGTAGTATTCCTAAATAAATGAGTACAGTCTAGCGTGCGCAGAAAATTCTGTTTGCACAGAGCAGCGAAACAGAGGAGTGCTGCACGCTGCACGGTTGGCCGTTTTAATACTCTTGCTGTCTGTGGCAACTGCGACCAGCGCCGCATAAAGTCCCTATAGTCGCGCAGAGTAACTGCATATGCTCCCGAGCCACGTGCAGTAACTCTAGCACCGCATAAAGCCCCTTAAGGCCCCGTCGCCATACTGTGGTCATCGATGTTGTCGTCCTCTGTTTGTTCACATTCTTTGCTGATTTCACTGCCGCCTTGCTCCCCGTATCTCTTGTATCACCATAACCTCCGAGATCAGTTGCCACGCGCCGCCATATCTCGGACACCACAGTTTTGCGCTGCAGTATCTTGTGCAATTTCATTAAACAAGACATTGCGAAGCTTTGTTTGAAAGAGTAAATTACTCTGAGTGCGTGAGTGCATGTTGTTGCTGTGGTCCTTGCAGGCAGCTGCAATGTGCCGAGTTCCATCCGGATGGCGTGACAGTGGCCGTGGCTGGCAGGGACAGCGCTGTTCGTGTCTACGACGTGCGCAACAGGGGCCTCCTGCAGGAGTACAACGGTGAGTCGGCCTTGTGGAAAGGGCACAGGGTGGTGCTGCTGTGGTATGTGGTGGGTTCGATTAACACCGCCGCCGGGCTACCTTTGGTGCTACCTTTGTTCATTGAGGGGCTGGTAGCTTCGTGTGCGCTGTCTTTCTGCATACCCATTGTTACAGATCATGTCATCTGCTGACTTTTGAAGATTTATGGTACGGTGGCATGTACGCAACGTTTGCTTTTGGGCAAGCACGCACGCTCCCCGCTGCTGGTGCGTCTCTTTTTGCCGGCATTGTGACACCGGTGTTTGCGATCATCGGCTGAACACTGTTCATGTATGCCTCTGGGCGTAAGACACCAGGCTTGTTTAGTTAACTAACGTTTGCTGCAATTTGTACTGCCCATAAAACCAGGAGCCTTACATCGTTTAATATTCTCACACCTTGCTATCGCATTCAATGCTTAGCCCTTCGGGCAAAACGGCGCCTTCTTTAAATACTTGGTTTAATATGAAGTTTGCAATAATTTCAGCTGATTTTATATTCCTACTAAGATAAGAATAGCGGACTGCGTTTAATGTCTGTATAAGAAGCCTTCTTAAGTTTACCATTATATATTTGAACTTGTTCTTGTCACAAGACGGTGAAGTGCTGCAATGACAGGGTGTCTACCAACCGGGAAAACCGGGAAAACAGGGAATTCTCAGGGATTTTGAATATTCTGGAAAAACTCAGGGAAAACTCAGGGAATTTGTGCCTCTATCAGGGAAAATTGCTGTAGGGATGGACGAATATAGGGTATTGTCGAATATTTAATTGAATAATTCTATGTTCGTTATTCGCTTCCATTCAAATTCATGGATTCAATATTTTCGAATTATTCAGCGCTCTCGAATAGGCAGCCAAAAGCCGCGGACGGGCGGTACACATCTCGGAGGCTATGCTTCACGTCATGGCTGCCATACATCAACCATATATCTCGAAGGCTATATGTTTTTGCACTAAAGAGCCTGAAATGTGCGACGCAGAAGAGCAGAAACGGCGCTAGCGCACAACCGAAACGAAGCGGCGGAGTCCGCATGGCCATAGTCAGCAGCGGAAATCGTACGTGAATGACAGCAACGACGGAACGCTTCGTGCCTATTTGTGCCTTTATTGCGTTTACCGCCGCGCATAACAACGCGTTGGCCGCGGGATTTCATAGTCGCCACCCATCATCGCGTCGATAGCTGCCGCGGTTTCTTTCGCAGCGGTTTCGTTTAGTTTCGTTTTGACTCAATACGCCCGTCGGCCGCGTGCCTAAAGAGCTGCGTAGTGGCCATCCATGATCGCATAGATAGCGACCGCGATTTCGTCTGAAGTTGTTGCTGTGAACGGTAGTTTCGTTCTGACTCGGTGCGTGCGTCGGCCGGGTACGGCCACACTAGCGGCAAGTTGCCGCGCGTCAGCGCCTTGCCGCGAAGTCCACCGTGGTAATCGCGTCTCGCCGCGCGGCAGCGCGATATGATCTCGCGCGCTCTCGGAACGCGGAATCACCGTGAGCGAAAAGGGTGCGATCGGACAGCGTCAAGAAATCCCTCTATAGAACCGCGAGAGACGATAATCGTCAATTGATAACCCGGCGCGGAGCGGCAGAGGTCCGGTTGCCATTGGCTCCGTGACGTCATCCTCGTCGCTCTCGGCACCCTCGGCAAGCCGTAAAGTAAAACCCCCGATTCCTGCCGCTTTTGCCGCGCGCGTCATGGGGCCGTATTCTGAAACGTTCGCCTAGGCGAAATCAGCGTGCGCGCTGATTGGCTGGTTGAACAAAATTGAATGACGTTGGGCTCAACCACCCAATCAGCTCATCCAATTTTGCTAAAACAGCCAATCAGCGAATGCCTGAAAGCGAAAAAAGAAATTTCGCCTAGGCGAACGTTTCAGAATATGGCCCATGATGTGTTGCCGCTCGCGGCATGACGCGGGCGTTTTTGCCGCTATCGTGGCCATACCCTTAAGCACCGCAAAGTCGCCGTTCATAATCGTGTCGATAGCGGCCGTGGTTGCAACAAGCAGTTGTTTCGGTTTGACTCGGGGCAAAGCTGTCGAGGATGAAGCGCACCGGCTACATCACGATGGACGTGTGATCCGTTGGCGTTGAGCTTACTGGCGAAAAAATTATCGGGATGTGCGCGCGGTAGTGTTGGAAATGATGGCGCGCGCCGCGGCCGTGCTGCGAAGGAAGTCGTGAGGCCTCGATCGCCGCTGCGAGAGCCAATCAGTCACGAGATGACGAGAATTGCAGCATCCGCACTGCTTTTGTGCTACATAGCGAAAGGATTTGCTCGTCCGTTATACTAATAAAATCGTGCTGACGTAGTAAGCATTTGCTTATTGTTTTCTGCATACCCTGATAATTCGGACATTTTTTTTTTCAATCCCGTGAAATTCGAATTAACTAGGTTTTACTGTAGTATGTGATATACTGTTCGAACTATTCGATTCGAAATTATTTGACCAAATCACCATTCGCTTCGAACCTCAAATCCACTATTCGCCCGTCCCTAAATTAGCTGTAATTTCATTGAAAGAGAACGAAAGTTGCGGTAATGGAGGGAGGGAGGGTAGGCGACGTTTAGCTGCGGCACCAAATGTGTTTTTATATAAAGATGTGGTGAGGCGAGGAGGTGGTAAAGACTTCGGACGCTGCTCGACGAGTGTCCCGTTCTGATCTCGTCGAAAACTTCCGAGCCGCCCCCAGAGGCACAGACAACAGTCACCAGCGCCGTGCGCGTTCGGTGCGAACGCGGGTAAAACGCCGACGGCGTCGACAACAGTTCGGTGCATTGCTGGTGCTGCTGCATGTCTAATTTTATACAGCTGATAAAACTACTATCCTTACTCCGTGTAGCTCTCTACTAATTTGCTATCGCAATTCATGCTTCGCCTTTCGGGTGAAACTGCGACATTTTTTTAACATGCTTACTAAAGAGTGACAGCATCAGGCAAATGGTGTCAGCCCATCTTGATGTAAAAGAAAGTTCCGTTTCACTCAGGGAATTTAGCAAAATCACTCAGGGAAAACCTGGAAAACTCAGGGAATCTGAAAATGTCAACTTGGTAGACACCCTGAATGAGAATTGCTGCTGATTCAATGAAGTGTGCAGTATTTTGCTTAAATTAAGTAAAGCTGGTAGTGGCTTCATTTGCAAGCCAGTGTTGTAGCTACCTGCCCTACCACTACTTTTATGTGACTCTCACTGGTTTCGTCTTTTGCGTTACTGTGCCTGCTCGGGTGTGCAGCTCACGAGGGCATCGTGAACTCCATGCACTTCCACCCGTCGGGTGACTGCCTGGTGACCGGTGCAAGTGACTCACTCACAAGGGTGTTCGACGTGCTCAAGGGCAGGCTGCTTTACACGCTAGTCACACACATGGTGAGTATGAAACCATGGATGTCAGCTGTCATATATATATGTGTGGGTGTGTGTGTATGTATGTGTGTATGTATATATATATATATATATATATACGTACTGCGAGGAAAAAGATCGGCACATTGAAAAGCCTTGTTGCTATCGTGTGACTCGTACCCAGTTCGCTCTCTGGTTGCACCCTACCTGCCGGTGCTGCGTTTGTTGCTACTGCTCTATGACTCGAATAAACCCCCTTTGCAAGATATATATAACAAGTGTTCAAAATTAAGCTTTACGGAATTTTAAATATCGCCTGTGGCAGGTAGCATAATGCTTATCCTTGAGCTGGGGTTATTCGAGGAGGTGGACATTAGCAGCACGAGAAGTCGAAACATATTCAACTAATTAACAAAAATTACTAATTAACTTCTTGGTTAATTACTTAACGACACATTGCAATTTACGAATTGTAGCCGGTGAGTTTGCAAGACGCATCCACCTGAAATGAATTTCCAGGATGACACCACTTTCGAGATGTTATTTCCCAAAATGTGGGACGAAATACATGGGCATTCCAGTTACTTTTGTGCTTCAATGTATAAAACAGCATTTTGTTAAAAAAGTAAGTGGAACAACAGTGCATTTTTACGACGAGTATGATGGCGCATATCTCCAAACTGGTGTCATCCTGGAAATTAAATTCAAATTGATACGTCTTGCAAACTCACTGGCTACAATTAGTAAATTGCAATATGTGTCGTAAAGTAATTAACTGAAAAGCTTATTTGTAAATTTTTGTTAATTAGTTGAATATGTGTTTCAATTTCACGTGCTACTAATGTCCCCTCTTCGAATAACCCAGATCAAGGATAAGAATTATGCTACCTGCCAAAGGCGATTTTTAAAAATTCCGCAAAGCTTCATTTTGAACACCCAGTATATTTATATATACAATATTTTCTGGTGTATAAGTCGTGTTTTTTTTTTTTTCAGAAGTTTTCGTCGGTGCGTCTTATAGAATGGTGGGATTTATATAGGTTCCTTTGGAGTACGTAGGGAGGTATCGGGTTCTTCTCGTGATTGAGTTGCCAAGCGCCTTGTAAGAAAGATGGAGCAGCAACGCAAGCAGCCGCAGGCCAACCGCGATTCAACTGATCCCATAGTCGTCGCATTTGCAGATCGATTTTAAGATATGGCAGGCCCCGCTGCATAAACTATGCACTTGCTGCCAGAGTACAAGCCTTCTGCGCTGCCTTCCCGCTTTCCTTCCTTGTGCGCGATTCGGCTCACCAGCGCACGCTTTCATTCGCACATACAGCATACGGCACGCGGAGACGATGTTCGCAGCGACCACGACGGCAGAAATGTGCCTGGAGTGTCCATATTATTGCTATCGCATTTATATAGGAATGGCACCCATGGGCTTGTGCGTGGCCCGCATTCACGAAATGAAACGTCCCTGTAATTTTTTTCAATCGCTTACCGAATGAATGGGTGCATTTTATACACCGGTGCAACTTGCATATGTACTGCCCCGCCCCCCTTCGGAAAAACTTCCGTTTTGAGGGGGGTGCGACTTAGAGACTGGAAAATATGATGTACTGAAGGCACTGGGCCACGGTGCTGGTGAAGGAAGAAGACAAGCAACTATCCCGGCCACGGCGGCCGCATTTCGATGGGGGCGAAATGCGAAAACACCCGTGTACTTAGATTTAGGTGCACGTTAAAGAACCCCAGGTGGTCCAAATTTCCGGAGTCCCCCACTACGGCGTGCCTCATAATCAGATCATGGTTTTAGCACGTAAAATCCTATAATTTAATTTTTTAAGACAAGCAACGCTTGCTCGCCCGCTTCGCCATAGCTCCCTTTTGACTTGTTTCGGTCTACCGTTCAAACGCCAGATCGAGTGCTGCTAGGCAAAAAGCCCCATTGCATCTGGTGGAGGTGCTGGGTAATTTCCTCGTGCTGGACAGGTGTGAGTGCCGTTTCGACGGCATGAGCAAAGACGTCCACAGGGGCATCGGTCGCATCAGGAGGAGTGACGGCGCAAAGCGGAAGTGGTGCCGCATCGTCAAACATGGTGGCTGGGAGGGTGCAGTCGAAATATTGAGAGCTCCCCAAGCACTCGCCGCGGAGTATGGATGAAGGGCACGCGGAGGGATTGCGCACGTAAAGGGCAGCAGAACCGCCGCAAAAAGTGACGATAGCAAAAGGAAGCAGTAGGTTCCGACGGCTCGCACAAGAGGCTGACGGCGTAAACGAAACAGATGAGTTCGTGACAGAGTCACACGACACAGGGACCAGAGCGGCTGAGAAAGGTGCGATGTAGATGTCCGTGGCAGCAACAACTTTAGTAGAATTGTGGTCGTCAGGGTCAAAGCATGGCACTGATAACGTAAGTTCAGCACGAGCGCAGTCGACAACAGCTTGGTTCATAGATAGGAAATTCCATCCAAGAATGACGTCGTGCGAGGAACGGGATAGAACGACAAATTCGACAACATACAAAACGCTTTGAATGACGACCCGAGCTGTGCATGATGCTGAAGGCTGAATGCGATGCGAGGTTGCTGTACGCAGCGATAGATAGGTAAGTGGAGTGGTCACTTCGTTCAAATTGCGGCAGAGTTTTTCACTAATAATAGAAACGGCGGCTCCGGTGTCAATAAGTGCGTGTACGGTGACGCCATCTACGGACAGTTCAATTTCGTTAGCAGGAGAAAAATGAGGCCTTCAAATGTTCGACGTAAACGCAGTTCTTGCCTCGGGAACTGCGACTGTTAGTTTTCCTCGCAGGCTGGGCTGAGTCGACGAACCATGGGGGAAAGGGATCGGCGATGTGGGGAGGGCGACCTGCGTGAATCGAAGGGGCTGCGACTAGAAGACGAGTCCGGAGGAAGATTAGACGCATCATGACGTGGAAGTCGAGCAGGCATGTAGCCGGAAGCGCTCCCACTGTCAGGAAAACGGAAGTTGCGACGGCGGCAGAATCGTGCTACGTGGCCCTGGAAACCACAGGAATAGCATATTGGCCGGTTATCAGGTGTGCGCCACGGGTTGACGACAGGGCCTCCAGCGGCCGAGTAAGGAACGGGAACCGGGCGGGAAGGTGGTGGCGGCACATGGAAAGTTCCGGTGGTCCGGTAGGCGTCAGGAGCCGGAGGAACATAAGGCCGGGCGACAACGTTAGCGTACGTCAGTGGTTCAACAACGGGCTGCGGATGAGGAGCAGGTGGCAGCGCCTCAGCAACTTGCGATTGAAGCACGTGACGAAGCGAAGGAGCCAAGGATGTCACCGGCTCAGGAGGGCTAGTCGCCAGAGACAGTTGCCGCGCGACTTCCTGGCGGATGAACTGCTTTATTTGCAGCATTAAAGCAGAAATGTCCGCAGCGTCGCGGCTGAAATTCAAGGGAGCGAGATCCTCGGTATCCTGCTGAGCAGCACAACGTGTTGTGGCATGCTGCTTGCGCAGCTCATCGTACTGCTGACAGAGCTGAATTACCTCGGCAACCATCTGGGGACTCTTGGCGACGAGCATCTGGAAGGCGTGGTCATCGACGCCTTTCATGACGTGCTTCATCTTGTCAGCTTCGTCCATGGATGAGTTGACGCGCTGGCAGAGCGAGAGCACGTCTTCAATGTAGCTGGTAAAGCTCTCGTCAGTGCGTTGAACGCGACCACGCAATCGCTGCTCAGCACGAAGGCGGCGAACGGCGGGACGGCCGAAAACCTCAGTCAAAGTGCTTGTGAAAGTGGACCAGGTGGTAAAACTGGATTCATGATTTCTGAACCAGAGGTTTGCCACGCCTGTCAAATAAAAGCCTACATTAGTGAGCTTGTCGCGGTCGGCCCACTTATTATATGCGCTTACACGGTCGTATTCGGCGAGCCAGTCCTCGACGTCGAGGTCCTCTGCTCCGCTAAATATAGCAGGATCGCGCTGCCGGACGACGCCAGAGCAGACAATGGTCGGCGGTACGGGAGCAGCAGCCTGGGACGGTCCGGGATCATTCACCGCAGGAGCTCGTGGTAGCGTCTGACTGCGGAGTTCCAGGATGTGGAAGAGAAACCCATTGCAATGATATATATTGCCACATAAAGGTGGGGGTGCATGGCACCAACGTGGGTGTGGCGAAGAACTCGCGTCCTCCCGGAGAAACACTCACTCGATGACTGCCACATGCACTGGCTGCGACACTTTGACAATGTATGATCAGAACCAGAGGCCGTCACAGATGCTACATGTCGCACCAAATTTGTCTTCTACAAATCGCTTTTGAAAGTATGCATCTGTGTCCCGCAAGTGGCAGTCCTTAGTTATCATAGCAACACAGCAGTCGCTAAGACAAGTCGTGTGGATGAGCCATGAAAACATGCGATTACAAACAGCTGATGCTGTTAATACTGACAGTGACATTCTGCTTTGGTAGCCTCTAATAATTTTTATTTAATAATTGTCAGTGTTATTACAGGGCGTTCATTAAGTAAAAAAAAATGTCCTGCAACAGAAGGCTTGTGGCGCTACTGTGTTTTGGATGTCGGCTTGAACTACATAATCTTCAGCATTACATACTTCACCCTTTTGCACTTCGATCTTCTTCGCTCTCCCAGGACAAAGTTGGCGACAAAAGTTTAGGTGAATTATCAGGCTGTTCATATGTTAGCTTTAGTTTTCATGGCCAAGAACTATTTCATTGGACTATACTTTCTCACTTTCATGTTTTTTATGTGCAGAAACCAGTGCACGCCGTTTGCTTCTCACACGATGGAAACCACTTTGCCACAGGAGGCGACGATCGCCAGGTAATTTTGGTGCTTTTTGTCCTACGGAAACAATTCAATACTATCAAACACACTTGGGTAAGAGCCACGTTCAGATAAGAGCCGTGCCCCCAACTTGGCCGGCCAGGATATAAAACAAAATATGTCCAATGACACTGCACATTGTACATGATGTCTTTTTAACAAGTCAAAAAGAGCTTTAAACTTGCAGACATACCTGATGGCGTGGATGACGTAGAGAACGCCTGTATTCACAAGTGTGCTGCCGAACTGAGCCTGAGCAACAGCAAAAGTGGTGAGGAGTAGACCCTCACCAGGTGCCTGACGTACACTTGTGCATGTCTTCACTGCTTTGAAGACGTGTTTCTTTCCTCTGAGGTAACCAATCTCCGACAACAAACTGATTAGCCAAGCCATATGACTGTTCCTTCGTTCCCAGGAATAGCTACTTAGATACATATCTTTCTTTACAGTTTGTCGTGCCTTGGCTCAAACAAGATGCGGTGAAGAAACCAACACGATTAGCCCAATTTTTTACCTACCTGGGCCGTCCTGGATGTGCCACATACTCTTATTGTGACAACTGTTCTCCTTTTGCAACTGTGGAACACATTTTGTTGGGATGACCAGCTTTATGCATAGGCAAAAGGGCTTGTTATTTCTCTGGAATGGGCTCTGCTTCCCAAGAACCACTAGCACTAGGAAGAATGCTATGTCCTATGCCTTCTTCTTCAAAACAACCTAAAGCTTTAAAATTTATTTTCATATTCCTGCAAGATATTGGTCTAAATGACAAGCACTAGCCTTCTTTTACATCAACACCATCACCTTTGTTTCGCCCTGTGAATACCGTGATCCTTTATTTTCCTGCCTATATTTTGTTTTCCTCTTTTTTTTTTGCCCTCCTCCTCCTAAAGCCCTTGTGTTCCTAAAGCGCTTGTGTTCCCAATCCCCTTCCCTGAACAGAGCAGCATGTAGGCACCTACATATTCGCCAGCAGAATTCTATGCATTTAAAAAAAAGATCCTTTTCTCTTATGCAAAGCATTCTTCTCCTATTCGAGCCATCTTTTTGTATCTCATTTTACCATTTTCGTGGGTCAACGAGTAGGCAACTACAGCCATCTGCAGTCAAGAATGGGAAGTAGCTGACACTTCCGTTGGTGGCCACTTGCAAGAGAACCACCAAGGAACGTTAAGTGTGAGCGGTTTCGACGCACAACCTTGAATAGCAGCACAAAGTGAGCATCAAACTGAAGGTTTAGAAGTGGTGAAGGTTCAAGTGCTCCGCAAGGAAAAGACAGCGTTCGTTCTCTCGCTTTCTCGCTCTACGTCTTAAAGCACGAGGCAATAGCAAGACGGCAGAGTGCGTCTCATGCTGTCAGGGCTCTGCCAGCTCAACACACGTCGGCGTCTCGTGATGCTATGATTCGCGCAATGCTTTGCATTATGTAGGTGTCAACTGCAGTTGAGTTTGTCCATATTTTTTAGCCCATAACAGCTGTGTGCACTATAATTAGGTGCACATTGACAGTAGTGTAATCTTGCTTGCCACCGTGTGCAGGTGTTCCTGTGGACAAGCTACAACGCTGATTCGGCTGGGGCGGAGCAGTCCGGCAGTGGTGATGCTGGCACACGGAACAGCGATAATGGGGAGCCAGCGGTCGGGAGCACAACGGCAGCTGCCAAGCCGGTGGCTGTAGTGCGCTCTGTGGCGCAGGTCTCCACTCTGAACCAGGTGCACATCGCTCTTTCTGCTCACTGGTGTCAATACACTGTTCAGGCTCTCGGAAGAAGTCAGAGTGGTTAACTGGACTACAGTTGAACCTTCTACAGTCTAAATTACTTAAAGCAATATTCAAGTGCCAAGAAAATCTCATTGTTTTAACCAATAGTTGTTATAACTGGGTTGCACGAAAGAGGCTGAGGGAACAAACATCCAGACATTTTAATTAGGCAGAAAGAAGTATAGTCGAACACACTTATAGCATCACCGGTTTTAACTGTACTTGGATGTAACAATGAGCAGCTGCCCCATCGTGAACTTCTGTGTGTGTTCTATGGTAAAGTAAACTGCTTACTACAATATTCTCAGGCCGCATTACTGGCTGCAACAATTAAATCTGGCTACCAGGTGTCTGCTCTGAGAAGAAAAAGACAAAATAACCCGAAAAAAAAAATTGGCAAAATCCATCTCGCAGTGACTGTCGACGGTAATGCATTTAGCATTGAATCAATATAGCAACACAACATATTGCCACCATCGAAACGAGTTATGCATGAGGTTGTGTACTGCAGCGAAAGTCCTCTTTCGTGCTTTGATGATGATAATTTATTGGCATTAGAGCACTGCACGGGCTCGGGCTTACCCGAAAGCCCGGGCCGGGCCAGGTAGGGCAGTTTTTTCACGGGCCCGGGCTGGGCTCGGGCACGGCATGTCCTTTGTGACCCGGGCCGGGCTCGGACTTTTTGGTCGTGTGCATGCAACGTGCTTCGAGTTATCCTCGTGCATCTCGACTCTGAAAAACATGTTTTTTTTTTCGGTCTTGGGCCGGTTTCGAGCCGGGCTTGGGCCTAAGGTAGAGGTGTGGCGGGCCGGGCCTGGCGGGTAACGTAGATTATTTCCGGGCCCGGACCGGGCCCGGGTCTCGCCATAAAACGTTTGGTCGGGCTCGGGCGGGCAGCCCAACGTAAAAACGAGCCCGGGCCGGGCCCGGGCTGAAAAAATCGGCCCGTGCAGTGCTTTAATTGGCATCCCCTTTGAAATGGGTCAGTGACAAATAGTAACCTAGCCTGCTTGACTTAATTGAGTATTCTATACATGCTTTTCATTCTATCATTATTTGTGTACATCTCCTTAATCTTTTTTCTCTTGCTCAAAACTTCTCTGTCTACCTTATGCCGCTACCTATGCCTGTAACGGGTTCGGTCGTATCAATCTCTTCCCTGCTTTTTTTCCATCAATACTCTAAACATCTCTTGCTTATGTCGACTGCTGACTGGTTGATGCTTCTGTCGACTTTAAATCCAAGCGCTTCTGGAAGGTGTATGTTAACTACGGGTCTCGCTAGGTAAATACCTCTGCATTCCATGAGGAGTGCTGAATGGTCTCCAGATTTTGGCTGCAGCATACACATGCCTCATCTTGTTGCGAGTATTTGCTCTGGTATGTTTTTCACCTTAGGCAACCAGCTCAAGCCTCAAATAGCAAGGCACTGCCCTTTGTGTTATCGTACAGATTTTACATTCTAATTTCTTTCTTCCCATTTTTATAAATCTCCACGTTTTCCTTTTTTTTTATAAGAACACTCGGCGCCATCTAGCGGTGCCACCGTGAAGCCTGTGTGGCCTCCAAAATGGACGCCGCACCGGTGCGTGCGAACGCTGAGAAACACATGATGCAGCAATCAGGCTTCTCGCTCATGCTTCTTTTTGGACACGCTGTGCTATCTAGTAGAACTGTTGAGAAGACCCTGCGTGGTCTCCGAGACTAGAATAGTGGCTTGCCGGTGTCTGCGAATGCTGAGAATCGTTCACTTGCTAGCACATAGGTACACACCTAGTTACCCAAGTCGACGTCAAAGACGTTCATTGAAGAGCGGCATACCTACTGGCGCATACCCAGTGACCCAAGTCAGCATTAAAGTGTTTCTGGTACCTACCCAGTCTCGCAACTACAGTGACCCGGGTCGACCTGAAAGAGGTTCGTTGAAGATCGGCATGTCTGTACTCATTGCCAAATACTCGGTGATTCAAGTTGGTTTGACTGTTAGTACCGAACCCTGGTCCCTCAGCACAGCAAGCCGTTGCGCTACCCATTCGACCTAGTGACCTAGGTAGGTGGGCAAATGGTCAGGTACATACAAACTTAGCCCTTGGAGGGTCCGTGAACTACACTAAGAATGGTAACGCATTAACATCGCAAGCCCGCCTGTGTACTGTGCACCCTGCACGGCACACCTTTGTCACATTGCTCTATGCACATCAGACGCCCTTCTCCTGTCCGTCTTGCACCCCTCCCATAACATGAGTCGACTGTGCCGATGTCGGAAGAATGGAAGGGATACTTTCACGGGCAAGGCCGGCGATGCTACTGAGGCGAGCCGTTTGGGGCGTGCAGCACGCAGGTGGGTGTGGGAAAGGTGTGGTGGCCAGTGTTGGTCATTATTTATCATTTTTAGGATACTACACATACTTTCTGGGGACTATGTATCTATCTATCTATCTATCTATGTTTGTATATTTGCATCTAACTGTGGTGCCGCCTACCTAGGTTGCTGGGTAGTCCACGGTCAAATGGGCAGCGTATCGGGCTGCTGTGTTGAGGGAACTGGGTTCGTGACCAACCGCCGAACCAACTTGGGTCACTCAGTATGCGGCGATGTGTATATGCATACCGCATGTCAACGAACCTCTTTCATGCCGACATGGGTCAATGTAGATGCAGGACTGGGTAGGTACTGCTGTTCAATGAAGCATTTTGACGCCAACTTGGAGCACTGTGTATGTGCCACTCGGTCTCTGCTGATTTTCAATGAACCTCTAGCTGCACTCCGTAGGAAACGAGGCGCCACAGGCTAATCTGGCACGAAAGACTAATCATGTGCGGAAAGTGCCAATACCAGGCTCGTGTGACCAGGCTATACCGCGTTGGAGCCTCTGCTCTTTGTTGCCAACTTGTGTCACTGGATACGTGCCAGCAGGTGTGTGCCACTGGGAATGTGCCATTCTACAATGACGAAAAAGATCCCATAAATTTCTCAGATGCTGAGCGGAATGCATATCGAAGTGATGAGATGTATAAGCCTTTGCACAGAATGAAGTGATTTTGCATCAAATTCGGGAGCCGAGTTTTTGCACACACAGATCTGTTGACGGACACGAAAAATGCATAGAACCCTAGTCATAGACAGCTTCGCTGTAAAAGGGATGGACCACTGTGTAATAAATGGAAGGATGTGCTTTCAACCATGTTAATGTCTTTTTTTCTTATTATTTCAGGGTTCTAGTGACCAGAGACTGGAAGTGAACCCTTCTGCCAATGGGTCCAGCTTCGAAGCCAGGCTTGAGCAAGTGGTCACTCAACTGACTGCCAAAATGGAGCTACTCAGCCAGGTGCGTATCAGAGCTGTACATTGTGAGTCTTGCCATAGCAGGTAAGCCACAAGACTACACTACATTTCACACTTAGCACGCAATGCTGTGGAAGCTATGCAAGTTCGGTCATCAGAAGGTATCGCTCCGCGTGCGTTTCGTGGTCAAATATCGTTATCACACATGCTCATGTAAGCCTGTACGTCAGGTTGCTAATGAATAACTCGAAAAGGAAAACAATGAAAAAAAAGTAATCTAAAACGACGTTGATGCAGGATTGCAGTTCAGTGACATTTCGTTGCCGAGAAGTACGAAATGCATTGAATTCTATGGCCGTTCGCCAGGGATACGAAACTATTTCGTTGTTGCAAGAATTTTGTTGTTACAGGATTTCTTATATAGCGTGTTTCGACTGTACCCAATTCTTCCGCCCTCCCCCCCCCTTTCTTTTCTCCAAGAAACTTGGAACATTTATATTGCTTGGTAAAAAAATCGGGTTTCTTTCACATTTCTACATTGTTTAGGAGCTTTATTGTCATTTCTACATTAGTTTTCTACTTTAGACAAATAGCAAATGGGTGCCCGTTTGATTCGGGGTTGTGTTAGTATCGGGAAAATACTGGCAAAAATACTGGCGTCGCTCCAGCCGGCCCGGCGCCAGCTCCCCGAAGTTTCGTTTTCTGCCGTTATCGTGAAGCGAGCGTTGGCCAGCGTTGGCAGTTTTGTTGGCCAGCCTGGGACAGTGCCGCTGCTTCTCTCTGCACCGTAGCCGCAGCGCTCAAGGTCAACACGTGATTAGAAAGTAGAGGAAGCATAAAGGAGAAAGAAGGTTTCACTGCCATTTTCTACGCGTGGCTACGGTAGCGTGGCTGAGACAACGGCACGTACACGTATGTTCCGGCACAACACAGAATCAGCAACCTTGCCATGTGAGAGAGGGTGAAATTTCCGCTGCATTTTTTTTTTCTTCTTTGTTATTATTATTATTATTTTTTTTTTGTTCACGCGCGACATTGAGAGGTCTCTCCTAAGCTTTTTCTCTATGGCGGTGCCGGAGCAATGCCGGTCGGAGACGCCGCTGCGTTATTTGGTTCGAATTAACGAGATTCGACTGTAAATTGAATGCAAACGTTCTAGTCGCATTCCTCGACTGTCGCATACGCATGGCGGCTCGATGCACATGTTTTGCATATGTGCGGGCCTTTCAAAATTGTTGCTTTGGTTATAGTGCGGTACCGCTTATACTGCGGATATTCGCGACTCCGGCGACTTACGTTATAAGCGGTCTACACTGTACTTTAGCATATTGAAGTTAGTTGTATCAAGGTTTAACTATCATACGTAATTTGACAGTACAAGTACTGAGACGTCCAATAACTGTACTGGCAGCCATTCAGAGCTGTTTTCAGCCTTCCTGTGGCGATTTGGGGCCTTCTTTACTGTTTCATTTTCCTGGCTGTTACATTTTCTGTCCAAGGTTCCTTGAAAACCATATCAGCAGAGTCCCTCTGTATATGAAGCAGGTACTCTGTAGAAATCGTAGCAGATTAAAAATAATTGTACTGCGAAGCGCTTGGAGTGATGAGACTTGTATGACTGTACTAACATAGCTTTTTAGCGTTGCCTGCTTAGTATAAACTGGAAGCATAGTTCAGCCACCTGTGCACATTGCTTGTGTTCGCAAGTTCATTGGCGCCTCACGGCTTCTGTTACGCAGGCCGTGTCTACTCTAAACTCAAAAGTGCTGGCACTCGAGTCAGTTGTGGCGGAGCAACGCACAGCAGTGCAGCAGCCGGATCAGCCGAAGCCAAGTCAGCCGGAGCACAATGGTGCCACCTGTGCTGATTGACATCCCCCTACCTTTCGTCATCCTCGTTTGGGTGGGATGTCACAGTGGACTTACTTGCCTCACCAGTGACTTGTGTGTATCTTAAAAACCCGCATATAATATAATATTGACCACATATAATACAAAGTGAAATTTGGGGATAGCAAAAAAGAAAAAAAAACAAAAATTTTCATCCGCATATATTACGAGTGAGGCAAACTCAGCGAAAAGATTTATTTACATTATACTTCGCACTTCAATCATCATTGTCCTCTGTTCCTCTTCCGCGAACTCTTTTCAGACATACTCATTTTCTGTGCCGTCGAGCGCGTTTCAAATGCCGCACTTGTTAAAAGCACAACATAGAAGGTCCTCCGGGATGTTCGCCCATGCCAAATACACGGTGGCGCCTAGGTTGCAGTTCCTGTATGCTAGAGAACGATCAGAATTATGGTAGCCATGCAGCAATCTCGAAAGCAATGCCTTGAGCCCGATGTTTGGCTGAAATTTTGGTTTGGATCTGCATAGTATGTGGTGGAAACTTGAGACATCATTAAGTAGAAAAAATCCTCGTATTAATGCGGGTTTTTACGGTACTTTAGTTTTTAGCAGATGACTGCATATCTCGCAGTTGGACACTGTGCGGTGTGTGGGGTGTCAGAAGCTATCGAGTGAAATTAATAAATTCTTTTACTTTTTTAAACGGTGTGTCCTCAGTGTTTTTGTGTTCATTTTACCCTTTACGAATGCGCGCTGCCTAAAAACAAGAAACAAAAAAAGGGAAAAAAATTTTTCTTGCTGATTTTCAGTTGTCAGTATGTGGATTTCTTGGGCTAAATGTCTTGGGCCCACATTGAATGACAGCAAGCATTGTAGCGCTGTCCTTTGGGCGGCACGTAGAACCTGGATAGCACGCGCCCGTGTGACAAGAAAATAAAGACGGTGCCTGGCCGTGGCCCATAAAGCCACGGCTTGCATTCTGGCATCGATTCGTATCAGCCGTGTCTTTCCTTCACTCCTGAGGCATAAGCCTACAGCATCATTTGTTGGATTAGAGCAGACACAGAGGACCATGAAGAAAACGTTTGGCACGGGGCTCGCCTTTTTCGGGGTAGAAAGCACAGTCAAATGAGAAAAACCGATGCAATATCACCGGCTGTACTTGTACTACAAATTGGAAAGATTTTATCTGCACTATAAACAGGGACAAAGGAGGACAAAAAAGACAACACGTGCACGTCTGCGCACGTGTTGTCGTTTTCGTCCTCCTTTGTCCCTGTTTACAGCGCAGTTAAAATCTTTCCAATATGAACTTCAACCAACTAGCCCAACTTGGTGCACTACTATTGTACTACTAAGTTAAGGTTGAGAAAATAGAATGTACACCTCTTTTTACATTTGACAAGAACTGCCTACCTATACAAGTTCCACACAAAGCCATAGAGGTGGCTTGGAACAAAGCTCACTTCCTATGTTCTGTCTGGTGTTTCCCACAGATAACAAACCTGTTGATGAAAATTATTCACAAAATATATTTTTCTTTTCGTGGAATTTTATTTCATTTGCACATACTGTCAATCTCTCATGAGATTGTAACAGGAAGGGCAAGTACAATGGTAGGAGTTGCGAACAAGGCAAATATAAATACAGTATATAATGGCAAGAGTGTTATTGGAAAGTTATTGCTTTCAAGGTATGGATATAAAGTACAGTTACTTAAAGAATCTGATGTGAAAAAAATAAAACAAACCAATTCAAGAAAAAACTGGTAAACATGTGATGAACATGATGAACAGAACACACTCATGCATATGATCATTATACAAAACCTCGGTGTTGGTAGAAATCCACTTAAAAAGGATGTAAAGGATGTGTATGCACTTAGAAAGGATGTACTTTTTAGATACCGTATTTACTCGATTGTAACGCGAGGAGTGACTTTTCATTGCGTCCACCAAGAAAAAATAAAACCGCGAAAGTAACGCGAGGGGTGACTTTTTGTTGTGTCCAGCAAAAACAGAAGAAAGCCGCTAAAGTAACGCGAGACCACCGGATGAATGAAAAAATCGCAGTTTTGCCCGAAAGGCGAAGCATCAATTGTGATAGCAAATTAGTACAGAGCTATACGGAGTAGATATAGTAGTTTTATCTGCTGCATAAACTTCGACACATTCGCTTACTAACTGAATTAAAGCATGGTGTCAGCGCGCACAAGCAAACATGAATAGACCACACTCGATGACTGCGCACAACTGCTGTCAAAATGCTAGCGTGAGCAAGCGTGCCAGCAGCAGCAACGGAAGGTTCGTGTGGTCTATCGTTTTAACGAAAACTGAGCAGCGAAAGCACAGCGCGTACAAAGGTAAGAGCCGCGTGGAGATCGCTTTCAAGAGACGGTGCACGCGACAGCCCGCAGCCGCGTAAAGTATGCAGCATGGTGGCAGAGTAGAAGCCGCACCCCCTTTTTCCCACGATTCCTTCCCACTTTCCTCCTATCGCGCGCGAGATTGAATCGCCAGATCCCCTTGCGCCTGGTCGCAAGATACGCATTTGGTGCCGCAGCTAAACGTCGCCGCCGCTCCCTCCCTCCCATCCCCCCACGACCTTTCGCAAGATTACGACTTCGCATTTGCTCTCCGCCGTGCGTGTCCAGGTTTAGGAGGAAGTCTAGTACTCCTGCTTCCATGACGGTCAAAGGGCTTAGTGTGCTATTAATGGTGACGTCGATTTGAGGTACTTTCCCATTGTCACTTGTGAAGATAGAATAAAAACAGTTATTTAGTGGATTAGTGCTGTCTCTGTTAGTTTCGGGCAACACTTCGTGACCCTTGTTCTCATTGTATCTTGCACATTTTAAGAAAAAAATTTAAATCTTCGGTATGTTTATGTCTCGTCGGCAAAGGTTTAAAGCTAAACTTTCTTTGGTTCTTCCCTCTGGTTTCAGCCTGTGTATGTGCCTGGCATGGTCACGGTGTATGCATTATAAGCTTTGCAATAACCACATTTGCACAAACTTGTGAATCAACCCCGTTTTTTTTTAAACAGGTTGTAATGTTTCTTCATTGAAGTACAGTTAAACCCGGATATAACAAAATTGACAAATTCCCGGAAAACTTCGTTATAAAAAGGATTTCGTTATATGCAGGTTCGGCACGAAAATTCGAAAAATAAACGTTTACCGTATTTACTCGATTCTAACGCGCCCTCAATTGTAACGCGCACCCGTTTTCCGTTTTCGTCGAAGCACTCATCCTCGTTTACCGTATTTACTCGATTCTAACGCGCCCTCAATTGTAACGCGCACCCGTTTTCCGTTTTCGTCGAAGCACTCATCCTCGGAATGTCACACCAGGTACTGGATGCGTGGACGCGTGTCGTTTCGCACAAGCGCGAGGCATCGGAACCGAAGAGCGAGCGTCGCGATGGCGTCGTTTAGTGTTACAGTAGAACCTCGCTGTTACGTTCCCGGGTGCGTTTTCCCGGCTGTTACGTCGTTTTCAACCGGTCTCGGCACAGCTTCCTTACAACTCAATGCATTGGTAACCCCGCTGTTGCGTCGCAACTGCCCCAGTGAACCATTAATGTACCATAGATGTCCATAGAACATCATGTTTGAGACATTGCACACATCCTATAGATATCTATATTTCTCCAAACAACGTTACAAATACGTACCATGGATAATCTAAGTCCCATCCAGATCACGTTGCTCTAACGTTGAAAGGATGTCGCAGCTGGACATAAGTAACCTCTAATAGATGTTCTTTTTGGGAACGCAGGAGGTCCATAGAACATCTAGTGGATCTTTCCTGCTGACGCTATATTGAGCTGTATACCTGCGAGTGCCACAGTAGATGTACTATTGAAAGCAAATGAAATGCGAACAGCAGAGTGTGTGGCCAAAACGTAACTAAAAGCACAGTGTGTGGCGTCGGCCAGCAATGATTGTACACATGCATGTGGTTTCGATGCGGAGTACGGGGCTGCTTGTCCTAGTGCATATTACGTCACTTGTATTTTGTTGGAAGCTTGTATTCTCACCCCGCCATTGCAGTGCCATTCCTATCTGTGATTACTTTTAAGGTGGCTAGCACTGTTGTTGCGCATCCAATGCAATACATTTTTCGTGCTATTCAAATTACGATTAGACACTGGCAGCTTTGATGGTGGTAACAAAAGCAAAGCAGTGCACGTTAGCAAGCTGGGTGCATGCCAGCTATATCACGCTACAGATGTAGCGATGGTGCTAGTCACCATAACACTGTACTGCCAGGTGGGTATGGCACTGCCCGAGGAGAGATGAGAAAACAACTTTCAGACAAAATACAAGTGACGTTTATCGCAATAGGGCGAGCAGCGCTGCACTCTTCCTCGAGAACTACATCCCCACGCACGTGCACGACTGGCCGACGACATGCACAGTATACCTTTAGTTATGCTTCGGCCACACACTCCGCTGTTCGCTTTTAATTTGTCCTCGATGGTACATCTGCTGAGGCACACTAATGGCACAGTTACCCCCATTGTCGGCATGTAGCTGGTGACTTTGCTTGAAATGTTTTGTTAACGTGTAAACGTGTGAATGTGAAAATATAAACTGCAACACTTAAGGTGAAATCCTTAGATGGCTCAATGGTCGAAAAATCCGATGTCCAGCGTCGCAGCACCAAAATTCAATGGCACCAAAATTGGGGATTTAACCTTCGGCCTTTGGTGTTAATTAGGTCGAAGCGAATTAAGGCACAGTTCATTAAGATAGAGTTAATTGAGGCACTCTAACCCACGGCCTTTGTTGGGAGTCGGAACCACTTGGAGATATGGGCGAACTGGCCACATCTCCAAATTATCTCCAAGTTGGATTCCAATTGACATGGTGAAGATAGAGTCGAACCCACTACTTTGGGTGTTCATTAGAGCGAAGTTACTTAAGGCAAGTTAATTACGGCAGAGTTAATTAAGACACTCGAACTCTCAAACTTTGGTGGAAGTCGAACCCACGACTTTTGGTGTTAATTAAGACAAAGTTAAGATACAATTAAGGCACTCAAACCCTCGACCTTGGTGGGAGTAGAGCCCGCAACCATTGGTGTTAATTATGATGAACTTAATTAAGGCACTCGGTAGGAGAAACTTTGGTAGGAGAAAAAAATAGAAGTAACAACGCATGCGAATGACAAATAATTTAATTAATGCTTCGTGAGTGTGGAGGCTCCTGCCTTCATCCTCTTGAGTGTTCGCTAAAGTGACTGTTAACTTTTATATATAGTTCTAGCGCTCATCAAAATGCGAAAACTGTGCTAAGAAAACCGTAAATCCGCATTTTGATCATTATGCATCATTACAAATCCTGCAATGGATAAATGAAAATAGTGAGTTTAGTAAGCACTAGGCAAAGCACACCAGTGAAACTCACAATGTCATACCAATGTTACTTTTTTATTTATACAACTGATAAAGCTCTATTACAAAAATGATCGGCCCCCAGCCACGCACATGTATGAAATTATTCATTAGATGTTCTCGCTGTATACAAACAGGTTAAACGCGGATCTAAAAAAAAAAAAAACGTAATCAAAAACAGATTCTTGAAAATTAAACTTTATTAAACACAAGTAACGAGTAGGCACAAAATGACTAACGAGTAGGCACAAAATGACTAGTAAGCACAGTGCACAATTATAATTAAAAAGAATAAAACTGATTAGTAAGAGGTAGTATCACATACTAATTAATGACCAAAAGTGCATGGCCTGCTTGCCAGCAGCTGCTTCTGGGGCCACCGGATTCAAGATAAAAAGCCAGTACTTTCTAGCTGCATTGAAAATATATAGTAAAATAAATTCCACGCAAGCAGAATCCAGAGATGGAATGTTCATCTTGATAGGCAACTTGGTCAGGCAGCTTCAAAGAATCACAAAAGTGCCAATAACATAATGCTGCCAGGGACTTAGATATAGGCATTGCAAATGAGAAATATCCCTGACACTTGAAGAGGAACGCCGGAAACCAAGCGATACAAACATGTGCGAAAATTAACCATCAAAACATTGCCTCCAGAACATTCCCGTAAGCGCTCTGCAAGGCGAACAAACGTACCACAAATAGCAGTCAGAAGCACAGCTCTAAATTTCAGCACGCAACTGTACAGTTCTGCCTAGTATATACGTACAGTACTTGGGCCATGGTCAACCGCACAAAAGTCGAAAAGACACAAATAAAGCACACGCTGCTCGCGCCCGTTTCGGAACATTGCTGCGCACTTGCATCATAGAATAAAGAACCTTGCAATCGAGGTACAGTGGCTAGAATGGGGAAGTGTGACGACCGGCGAGCGGCTCATATGGGAGGCGCTGAAGCCGGAGAAGAGGGAACCGCATGGGAGCGCTCGCTCCCGCATTCACGTCGCTGAAGCTCCGCCGCGCCGAAAAGCTCGCCGTTTCTTTTTGGTGAATGCCACGTGCGTACAGTTCTTTCTACGGTTCTGCGCGCAAGTTTGACCCCCGTCGTGTGTAGTCATGCTGTAGTCATGCCAAGTAGGCAGAGTCATTGTTTTGTGCCTGGGTGTATGACAGGCTATAAGTCTAACAAGAATAAACTGGCCTTGTTTGGTGTACCGAAGGACCAAACCTTGCTCGCACAGTGGCAACGCGCTGTTCTTCGCGCCGACAAGAAACTGGAAGAAAATTGTGCAGTGTGCGAACTCCACTTCGACGATAGGTTCATTTCTAGATATTTTGAGCACACAGTGAATGGTGAGCTCATCCGCATTGACAGAACCAGGCCTGTGCTGCTTCCGGGAGCGGTTCCTACTCGGTTCCCGAACCTACCTGCCTATTGCTCAAAGAGGCTGCCACCGGAGAGAAAGCGCCCCACAAGGACTGAACAGCATGCCCCACCGAGGAAGAAGCGTGCACAAGAGACAACAACATCAGTAAGTGCTGAGAACGCGATTGACAGTGTTGACATCAACAGCGATTCATGCATGCCGTTTGAGAACTTCGCCTTACCGTCGCCCTCGTGGGGGAAACATACGTTCAGTGTATCTCCTCTGATTGTTGGTTACAGCGTGTGTGAACCGGGAAAAGACAAGAGCATCTTGTTCGCCAGGAAGTTGGTTGTTTTCACACAAGAAGAAAACGGAGTGAAGCAAGAAGTGTTTGTGAAAGGAATACAGATACTGCACGATGTGTGTGACGACCCTGCCTCACTGTTAGGGCAGGTAGACGCTCTAAGCGTGTGCTCAGGGGCTGGAACTGTTGAAGAATTTCCGTTTGCTATCGGAAACAAGAGGTACCTTGTCACTGGTACCGAAATATCCAGTTCAAAATGTCATGGAACCGCACAAGAGAAAAAACAATGCGTTTCGTGTAAACTTCTCAGGAAAGGCCTCCTCAATCAAAGATCTTCGCGGAAACAACGCAGTCGGACTCAAGCTGTTCGTCTATCATTAAGGAGGAGGACACAAACACAAGCTCTTAAACGATTAAGGGCTAAGCTTTCGCGGTATGAAGATAATATGCAGAAACTGAAGCAGCAAAGTGAGGAGCTCGAAGAAAACGTCCTTGAAAACCGACTAAAAGATCTCAGGCCCAAGCAAAGGCTTGCCATCATGCAATGTTTTCAGGGTGCACGACGTAAGTCGGCAAAGGGAATGAAGTACAACCCAGAGTGGCTATTGGAATGCATGATAATGCGAATGAAGAGCCCTAGGCTGTATGAACACGTGAGACGGGAGGGCATACTGCTGCTGCCGAGTCGCTCGTGCCTGAAAGTATACATGCGCAAGTATAAGAGCGGCTTTGGCTTTAATTCCATGGTGTTAGCAGGGATTGCCGAGAAAACGAAATCAATGGATGAATTCAAACGACACGGTGGGCTCATAATAGACGAAATGAAGTTGTCAGAGTGCTTGAGTGTTGGTACCGCAGGAAAGGTAGAAGGATTTGTAGATTTGGGAGCGTTCACACCTGACAGCGAAAAGCACATTCCATGTGATCATGGCATGGTCATTTTGTTTCAACCGTTGACAGGCTCCTGGCATCAAATACTGGGAGTTTTTGCTTCCAGAGGAAATGTAAAAGCTGCACTGCTTTCAAGGATTGTTGTGGAAGCCGTGCTGCTTACAGAGAAAGCAGGCCTCAAAGTGGATTTTATAACGTCGGATGGAGCATCATGGAATCGGTCCATGTGGCGTAGGTTTGGTATATCGGGGTCTTCAACATCCATAAAGTCTTCTGTGCCGCATCCTGTCGAGGAAGGCCGGCGCCTTTTCTTTATATCAGACTTCCCACATTTAATGAAGTGTGTTAGGAATGGCTTTATAAAAGCCCCTTACAAAACCCCAGATGGTGCTGTGTACATGGAGCATATCAAAGGGGCGTATGATGAAGATAAATGCGCCGTCACACTAAAAGTGATGCCTAAAATCACCGCTTCCCATGTGAACCCAAACAACTTCGAGAAGATGAAGGTAAACTTAGCCTTCCATTTGTTCAGTGCTGAAGTACTACGTGGCCTATTTTTTTATAAGAATGAAGTGTCTAGGCGTTGGGGCAACCCAGCTCCAACACAGGCGTTTGTGCACAGGATGGTAAAGCTAATCGAAGCAATGACGGCACGTATTCCATCGCAAGGACTGAAGATAGATTCTCCTCAAGAAACGAACATAAAAGAGTTCCTAGAATACCTCAACAAGTGGGAAACTTCCTTAGAGCCATCCAAAATTGGATTCATTTCAGGAAGCACCGCAGAGGGACTGAGAGTTACTCTGCATGCTACCCTTGGCCTACTGAGGTATGCGAGTTAAAAGCTGAACTTCAAGTTCATCCTCACAAGCCGTCTAAGCCAAGACTGCATTGAAAAGTTATTTGGTGTCATTCGCCAGTTTTCATGGTGCAACGTTCACCCTACGGCAACGCAGTTTTTGATAACGGTCAACTGCCTGAGCTTTTATGATTTGGTGAAGGCCCCAAACAGTGGAAACTGTTCAGGAGGTTCACTGACCTCTCTCCTTGGAGATGACAGTAGTGCCAAGCCAGTGGACTCGCTGATTAACAATGGCAAGCTCGAAGAAGCTTCTGGAGTATTGGAAAAGTCGGCGCTTGATCCTGGTCATGTGTATGCTGCGAAGAATAGCGATGCCAGACTTGTTTATTACATAGCCGGGTATGTCGCTAGGAAAAATGTTCTGAAAAGCGGCTGCCGCGACTGCTTCGATGAGCTTCTGGTAGCTCCGCAGGATGCAAGCAAAGACCTCGCTACGCTGACACATTTTTGCGACAATGGTGGGCTACTCTATCCGTCGGAGCAGCTCTTCGCGTTCGTCGAAGCCCTTGAGATGACTTTCACGACATGGTTAAGCTATAATGAGCTACATCATGGCAGCTTGGCTGAGTTGACCTCGTGCCTGAAGAGGAATTCTGTCGTGCTTGGATGTGCACAGCACGGTGACAGCCTAACCAACCAGATCATAAAGTTTTTTTTCATAACGCGCCTCCACTTTTACACGAAGTCCCTGAACAAGGAGCGTGCATCTTCCCGCGAGAGAAAGAAACATCTGAAACTTAGCCGTCTGACGTAAACATTAGGTCCAACGCTTGACTGCTTTCCAACCCGTGCGACGTATTTGTGTGTTTCTAAGTTGTGTTTCGGCAAGTATACAATAAAATGTATTGTTGTGGTCCAGACTTTCCTTTCATTAGGAGTTGTTTCATAAATCCAAGGGTGAACTAAAATAGTGCAATCGCAAGAATCCAACAGCGTGTTGATCGCGTTTAGTTGAGGGCATTCCGCATCCGTGCAAGCTTCTGCCATCTGTTCACGCCATATTAGCATATCATATCATTGAGCTACAAAATGCAAAATGTGTAACCACACTAGCTAAAAAAACGCGAATTAGAATAATGAAACGCGGCGATCCGACGCCTTGGCAACGCTTCTGCTTCAAGCGCGTGACGTGAATACGGGCCGCAGCGCCATCTACCTTGTTCCCTGCAAAGCGGCACGACCGAGCGGGCGCGCTCGTCACACTTCCCCATTCTAGCCACTGTAGCAAAGGAGCAACGAGCGATCTGTTGGAAACCCAGTGAGAAAAGCAAGCGCACACCAATCGGTGCTCGGAAATGCTAGAGCAAGCACGTATCGAGCCGTGCCAATCGAATCCAGAAAAAAAAGAGGGGGGCGAGCGTCCCCTCGTGGCATAACGCGAAACGTATTTAAATACAAATTAGTCTAATACACATTCCGTGTACATCGTGGAAACATTAAAATGCTTACAACCCACGTTAATGTGACTAATATTATTGTACTAAATGAATTTATTTTATAACTTGCTTGTGCCTGTATTGCACTCGGTGGAACGACAAACAAGTGAAAGAAGGCACGACCATGCACCGACCGTATGATCACGTGAGCCCCAGTTTGTCGACCGCCCATATGGCAACACCCAAGGGATAATAGCCACCCAGAGTGAATCTAGATTAACCAATGAAACTGGAGGCGTGCCGATGGACAAACTTCGTCTTGTTATCATTTGTTCTTTGATCTTGGGGCGTCGCCAGAGCTCGTGAAGATCCCGAGTTTCGCCAAACTCGGGGCATCCTGCATAGCACCCCAGAGTGGAACGATTCGCATATTTTAGAACGAAGACTGCGGGGTACTACCAGTAACCACTGGTGGTCGTCGGCGCTGCAATTGCGTCGGTGAAGTAGCTCGTCGCTAATGGCGAAATGGTGGGCTTGACGACGCAATGCGCGAGTGGGTGGTGCTGCGGACGGATCAGTGAGCAAGTCTATCAGCGAGACAATCCATTGGTCCTTGCGCTGTTCTGTAGCGATGGTGTGGAGGTCGATGGAATAAACAGCCAGTTGAGTTCCTGAGCAGCGGGCGTTGTCATCGGGTAAGGGAGAGCGCGAGAGGGCGTCGGCGTCGGCATGTTGGCGTCCGCTGCGGTAGAGCACGGGAATGTCGTAGTCCTGCAGACGAAGTGTCCAACAGGCGAGACGGCCTGAGGGATCCTTCAATGACGACCGCCAGCATAGTACATGGTGGTCAGTAACGACATCGAACGGGCGGCCATACAAATAAGGGCGAAACTTCGTAAGGCCCCAGATGATCGCATAGGCATTCTTTTTCTGAGACGGTGTAGTTGGCCTCGGCTTTAGTAAGCGTACGACTTGTATATGCCACGACGTATTCAGGGAACCCTGGATTGCGCTGGGCAAGGACAGCGCCAAGGCCAACACCGCTGGCGTCCGTGTGTACCTCTTTAGGGGCCGTAAGGTCGTAGTGGCGTAGTATGGGCGGAGACGTTAACAAACGACCGAGCTTTGTGAACGTGTCCTCGTATACTGACGACCACGAGTCGAGGGGCCCCTTATTGCCAAGGAGCTCCGTAAGTGGCGATATAATAGTGGCGAAGTTTCGAATAAAACTTCGAAAGTAGGAACAGAGACCTACGAAACTGCGCAGTTCTTTGACGGACGTAGGTCTGGGGAACTCGGCTACGGCCCGAAGCTTGGCTGGACCTGGGAGAATGCCATCCTTGGACACGACGTAGCCCCGTATTGTCAGTCGCCATGCTGCAAATCGGCACTTATTTAGGTTCAACTGTAGGCCGGCGTTTCTCAAACGCGTCAAAACATGCCGGAGGCGTTGAAAATGCGTGGAGAAGTCCGGAGCGAAAACGACGACGTCGTCGAGGTAGCACAAGCATGTGTGCCATTTCAGGTTGCGCAAGACAATATCCATCATGCGCTCGAAGGTCGCGGGCGCATTATACAGTCCGAACGGCATGGCGGTGAATCCGTACAAGCTGTCGGGCGTGACGAAGGCTGTCTTCGGTCGAGCGTCCTCAGCGATAGGGACTTGCCAGTACCCTGAGCGCCAATCGAGCGATGAAAAGAATTCAGCTCCTTGGAGGCTGTCACTCGCGTCGCGTATTCGTGGCAGCGGATAGACGTCCTTGCGAGTTATCTTATTGAGCCGTCGGTAGTCCACACAGAACCGTACGGAACCGTCCTTCGCCACAAGAACGACCGGAGACGCCCAGGGATGGTTTGATGGTCGAATAACATCGCGTCGAAGCATGTCATCGACTTGCTGGTTAATTACACGAGGCTCTGCAGGAGATACGCGATATGGACGTTGCCGCAGTGGTGGTTGGGAGCCAGTGTCGATGCCATGCGTGACAGTGGACGTACGGCCCATGGAAGTCTGCGCGACATCGAAAGATGGACGAAATTCTTCCAATAGGCACAGAAGCTGTGAACGCTGAACCGGCGTAAGGTTTTCATCGACGGAGGAGCCAAATACATCTTCGGGCGATGAATCCGACTTCGAAACAGCACTGAGCGTACAGGAGCTGGGCCAGTGCGTGTCATCGGGTGCGTCGACAACTTGGGCGTCTTCGAGGGGTTCCACTCTGCCGAGACATTCCCCTCGCAGCAATGTGACAGTATATAGGGATGGATTGCTAACAAAAATAGTGCATTCACCGTGAGTGATTCGCACTGTCTCAAAGGGCACCAACAATCCTTTCTTAGTGTGAACGCGGTCAGATGGCGAAAGGAATGCAATTGTGTCGCAGAGACCATCGCAGTACACTGACACAGGCGCTGATGCGTTCGGAGGCACTTGGGTATCGTCTGTGACGAGTATCTCGTTCGAAAGCGATGGTCTGTCTGCCGGCGTCATCTGTGAGAACGGTGAGAGTTCTATTTCGGCGGGTGTGCAATGAATGACGGCGTTGTGGCGGGAGAGAAAATCCCATCCTAGGATGATGTCGTGGGAGCATGCAGGAATGATGATGAATTCGACGGCATACATGGCGTCCCGAATGACGACGCGAGCTGTGCATACTGCTGTTGGGTGAATACTTTGAGCGCTAGCCTTACGAAGGGATAGCCCGAAAATTGCGTAGTCACTTTTCGTAGGAAACGGCTAAGTTTGGCGTTCATAACGGATACGGCGGCTCCAGTGTCTATAAGGGCAGATGCGCGAACATGTCTATTATGTTCAACGGTCTCCGCTAAGGGCTTTCACAGTTTGATAGCCTCGCAGCCCTTGCCTCGCGGACTGCGACGACTAGTTTTCCCGATCTCGTGCGACCTGACGTGGCCGCATCGGCGACAATGAGCGATGTCGTGGAGACGGTGAACGGCGGATAGATGGAGCTGGGCGTAACGTCGGTGACACAGGCGGTGGTGGTTCGTAATTAGGGCGGCTAGACTGGCTCATGACGGGTGATGCGACTCGAGGCGACTGCACGCAATTGCAAAAACGTGCAACATGGCCGGCGTAACCACACGCAAAGCATATGGGACGGTTGTCGGAAGTGCGCCAACGGTTTCCCGGAGAGGGTCCCACCCATTGCTCAGGACGCGATGGACGTAGCGGCTTTTGATATATGGCTGCATGGTGGGCTGCAGACGGAGCCTGGTGACATCGGCGTACGTAGGCGGCACAACCGCTTCGAACGACTGAGGTCAAGCGACGGCTTCGGCGTAAGTAAACGGAGCAGCCGCAGAGATCGGTTGGGCTGGCCTGGCGACAACTTGAGCGTAGCTAGGTGGCGCCGGTGCTGGAGGGCGGGGGTGATATTCGGGCATGACTTCGGCGATTTCCTGTTCAATCACTCGGCGGAGGGGAGGCGGGAGTGTGGTTGATGGCTATTCCACATGCTGCGGGTGAGCGAAGGGCAGCAGAGAGAGCTGGCGTGCAATTTCTTCGCGCACAAATTTCTTCATTTCTGCCAACAAGGTGGTGTGGTCAGAAACGGTTGACAAGCCAGCGAGATCTGCGTCCCGTGCTGGTGGCCGACGAGTCAACGACCGCTACCGGCGTAGATGCTCACAACTCTGGCACAGAGTTATTAGCTCTGTCACCGTGCGAGGATTTATGGCGAGGAGCATGATGAAGGCGTCGTCGTTGATGCCTTTCGTGACATTTTTGATCTTATCCAACTCGGACATGGTCGCGTTTCGTTTTCTTGCACAAGTCCAGAATGTCCTCTATGTAACTAGTGAAAGATTCGCCGGCCTGCTGAGCTCGTTCCCGCAAACGCTGTTCTGCTTGCAGCTTACGAACAGCAGGGCGGCCAAGCACGTCGATAATGGCAGTCTTGAAAGCGGACCAGGTCGGGAAATCGAATTCGTGGTTGTGGTACCACAGACTTGCCACTCCCGCCAGGCAAAAAACCAAGTTGCTCAATTTTCCTACCTCGTCCCATTTGTTGGGTACACTCACGCGCTCGCAGATAGCGAGCCAGTCCTCCACGTCGGTGCCAACCGCGCCTGTGAAGATAGGTGGGTCGCGTTGACGAGGGACACCGGGACAGGCTGCTGGTGCGGGGAAGCGTTTGCTGGGAGGCGGATTGTGGCAAGGCAGATGGTAGTGCATGGGATCGAAGCTCCAGGGGATCGAAGGGGTTTCGGAGCGGTTTTGAGGGTACAGCACTCTCCACTAATTTATAAGGGTGTTTATTGGACGGCATTTAAAGCAGCGCAAGGGCGACAGTCCTAAAAGTGCAGCACGGACTCTCAGCATGAGCGGAGCTCGAGAGCCGAAGAAAACGACCCACTAGAAGGCGCTGGAGCGGACGACCCACTTCAGAGTTCCAACGCTTCGCTACATACCGATTTTTTTTGTCACCGTATCCGTTCTCATCCTTTTGTTATTACAGCGTAAGCTTTTATGGGCTCATTCCAATAGCCGTTTCTGGTCGCGATGATGCCGCCGCTGCCACCCCATAGCTGCTGTCGCCAGAAATGCGAAATAAATACCCGCTCTTCACTAGGATCGAAGCCAGGCCCGCTGCGTGGGAGTCGCATACTTTACCACTGAGCCACGCAAGCGTTTTTTTAACATCATATTTATTACAATGAATGAAATTTTGTATGTACAGGAACTATTTACAATAATATGAGCAGAAGTAATCACACGTCAACGAGCGGTCCATATAAAGAAAACGACACACACAGCAACACCGTCCATCACAACAAAAACTTGAAAGGTGAAGTTAAACACCTAATAAAAAGTGGATACCAATCCGGCTGACATTCTCCTTGGTCGTAAATGTCCTTTAAGTGCATGATCATATGAACGAAATGCGATCTTGAGGAAATAGTTTTTTTCCGCATTTCGGTCTAGCATACGAGATTTCCATAGGCTATGCAGGCCTATCAGTAAAAACACATCGAATGGAACATCATCATACGGAGCAACAATATATCGTACACTTTGAGAATTTAGATCAAAATATTTTTGCAAATTTCTATTGATAAAATCACATAATAAAATGGCATCTTTACAAGCAATAAAACAGTGTTCAACGGTTTCAGGCACGTCACATAGGCGACAGTTAACTGACGAAACGAAAATATTCTTTTTCTGCAGCCATGTTTTAACGGGCAATGTTTCAGTGTTTAATTTGTAAAAAAAAGTTTTTGTAGTAGGGGGAACTGGCATTTTGCGCACTCACGCAAGAACATCATGTCCAGGTAATGTGATGTATACGGATCGATAAAACAGCGGAGGGAACAACATAGATATTAAATCCTTGTAAAAATGTTTTCGTGATACAGTAAACAAATAATCTTTAGAAAAACGAACAGTCAGAAAAGAAATACAAGAATAAACCTCACGCATAGACCCCCATAATCAAGGTCTACAAATTAAATTTGAGGACACCACCAATTCTGGCAGGACATGAACCAGGTTAACCTGCATGAAAGCTCGTAATACCGGATGAGCGTTATCCCGAAAAAAGAAAAAGCGCGAGACTAACTGTCGCACATATAAATGCACCAGCTCTAACCCTCCAGCACTCACTGGTCGAAAAATGTTGTCACGTCTCATAGGTTCAAAACTGGAAGACATTATAATGTGAACGTTGAACAAATCCTATGAAAACGTTGAATGTAAAGCCTTGCGCAGTGAAGCACGTGAAAGACATAAAAAACTTTGGTTGCCAAAAAGAAAAAATGTGGTTGATCCCTCTTATATAGGAATCGGTATAGAACACGAAAGTGAAACGTGTCTTCAATGACATGCGGAGGCACCACATGCTACTTGCTCGAAAGCTACAACGCGCCGCAACCGACTGCGCTTACGAACGCGCATCCAAAGTGCATCCGAAGCGCAAGCGACGCGCGATGCGCCGCTCGGTTAGCACGGTCCCAAACAGTGTCGCCGTCTGGTGGCCTCCGGCGGAAGGCATCACCGGCGGTGCCAGCGTCTCACATTAGAAACGCCCGGCGGTCGGCACACTAGTAAGTATATTCTAGGCACTATAGTCGTAGTGCTGAGACTACCGAAGCGTTCACTGTCGGTGCGCGTTAGTGTCATAATGCAGTACTTCTCTTTTCTGCTCGTAGGCGGCGGCACCGCCTCGAGCAAGAGCGCGGGTACACGGAGGAGTGTTAGATATATAAGGCGCGTCTGTGTAGCTCTCTGCAATTGCGTTTGTGGCGCAATGGGTTAAACGCTCGGCGATCTATCGTCGCGGACCGAGAGGTCGTGGGTTCGATTTCCAAATTTTGCATGTTTGTGGAACTTTTTCTTCTGGTTTCTTTCTTTGTATTATGTTCTATGACGTATTTCCGTGACGGAAATACGTCACTGAAGTCTTGGTGGACCCCGGAATAAAACACTTTCGTGTTAAAACATGTTGCAGGCTTCTTCTCTTCCAAATATTGATAGACTGTGCGGGACAAAGGTATTAGTGTAGCGCTGGAGGGCTGGAACGCGCTCTCTCCAGTAGTGTGCACTGAACTTGAAGGTATGCAGTGGAACTCCTAGATATTGAGGTGGCCCACAGGACCACTCAATGTCAGCATAATGTGATGGTGTAATGGCCCAATATCCAAACCATAGCCCTGAGCTCTTAGTGCTATTCATCCGCGCACCGGAAACGGAACCAAACTCTTCTGTGATAGAAAGAGTTTTATCGATGCTGGGCTTGTCTTTGCAGAAGAATGCAATATCATCAGCGTATGCTAACACTTTTACCTCACTACCAAAAACATTAAAAACACGAACACTGCTGCAGTTCAAAATGCTTAAACAGAGTGGTTCTAAGTAAAGGGCAAAGAGGAGCGGGGACATAGGGAATCCTTGTTTCTCGGAAGAAGGGATGTGGACGGGATTTGAGAGGCTACCATTGACAACAAAGCAGGTTGTACAATCACTATAACAAAGTCGAACGCCATTAAGCACTGTGGATCCTAAATTGGTGTGTTCTAGAAGAGCAAATAAAAACGAATGCCGGACCCGATCAAATGCCTTTGCGAGGTCAATCTGGAGCATTGCAAGTTCATCATAAGAAGTCGAACAGTACTCAAGAACTCTGCGAACGACGTGTATGTTAGTTTGTATGGAACGGCCTTTGATACCACATGTTTGATGAGGACCAATAAGAAATGAAATCGCTACCTGCAACCGATTTGACAAAATTTTAGCAAAAATTGTGCTAGCCAGCGTTGGACAATGTAATCGGTCTATAACCATCAACAGAACGTAATTTTTCTGTCAGTACTGTTAGGTATTAACACTGTGTTGCTTGTTTTGAAAGACTGTGGTATATCCTATAGTTCAAAACTTGTTAAAAATATCTTCAGTAGAACAGCCCTAAGAATGAACTTAAAGGTTTTATAAAATTCACCCGAAATGCCATCGGGACCGGGAGTTTTTGACATTGGTAACTGATGAATGGCGACCTCTACCTCCTGTTTAGTAAAGGGACCACTAATTACTGATCAGTCTTCATCAGTTAGAGGAGTTATTAAAGACGCAAAGTATTGCAGAAGCTTGATATTCTGGTCTCCAGAAGCATCACTGAAGAGCACCGAATAGAAGTCTACGAATTGAGACACAATATCACTCCTGTTAGTCACTAATGCGTCTTTCGAATACATGTCGGTAATAACTTTCGCAGAAGCGTGGCGGCGTTCATCAATCAAAGCCTGACGGGTCGGCTTCTCAGAAAGCAAGGTGCGGTTATTACGTGACCGAACATCGGCGCCTCTATAGCGCACTGCGTCAAACATTTGCAAGTCACATTTCACTTTTGCAGTGTGATCTGCGTACGTTCCAGGAGATTCACATTCAAGCTCATAAAGGCTATAAAGACTTTTCAACAATTCCTTCTCTTCATACGTTTTGTAAAACGACTTAATAGAACCAAGTTCAATGGCAACTGATCTGATTTCTTGCTTAAAAAGCTCCCACGCAGCGAATATAGTGGCAAATCAAGACAGAAGAAATTTTTCAGTGCTAAGCATACTTTATCAGTAAACATTTTATCAACAATTATAGATGAACTTAACTTCCAGAGTGCCCACTGAGGCCGGATACTAGCACGTGTCTCCGCCTGGTCGTGTAATTACCATACAGTGGTCGGAGAACGAAATAGGGTGAGTTTTGCATAGGAGACTTCTAGAAATTAACGATGTCGAAACATATACGATCGGGTCTAGAATGTAAACTTCCTCGAGTGTACGTATATGAACAAGTATTTGTGCCGATGCTCCTATATCTATGAGGCCCGCATTTTCAGTGATGTTAAATAGCACTTCACTACTTTTGTCCTTATGGGTGTTACGTAATGAACGGTCATTCACGTCGCACATGCAGTTGAAGTCTCCTAAGAGAACAACGGTACGGTCACAATCCAATAAAGGAGCTAGATTTTCGAATAAAGCAATTCGTTTTGCGGAATCATTGAACGCATAAACCGTAAACGATGCGCCATGTATGCCACGCAACAAAATATCACAACATATCCACCGCCCTTCAGAGTCTACATTATAAGTGAATGCGGTATATGGAAGGGTCTTCCTGAAAAACAAAAAGCAACCTGCCGATAACCCAACTGCATGAGACACACAAACAATGTACTCGGACAAAAAGCGCTCTAATGACCTTGCAGTGTCTTCATCACTTTTGATCTTTGTCTCCTGAAGGCCGACAAAGTCGAGTCGTTTGCTAGATAACAGCCGGCGTAGCTGCAACTGCTTCTGTCGGGACTGATGCTCTCGTACATTAAGTGTTGCGAAAGATAGTTGCTGCGAGAGCGCCATGTTGCCTACACACCGTTTCGTGTCAATGGTGCGTGAGACCAGGCGCGGAGGACGAAGGAGATTCCTCTCCTCCACCAACACCAGGCCTTCTAGATCTTGACCGTCGGTGCCTCTATTAGGTTTGAGTGAACGTCGGCGACGCAGTTGTCTGGAAGCGTTTGGCGTGCTGTTCTCTTCACTCGACACGGAGGTTGTCGAGGCACGGCGCTTCAGCAAAGTGTTGTTGGAGTGGGTGTTCTCCATAGGGGTAGGACACTGGTTCGGTAGCTGAGCAGTAGCGGTTTCTGCAACTGTAATATCATCTTTTGCGAGTTTGCTGCTAACTGCCTCAACGGTATCTGGCTCTGCACTCTCCTTTGTTGACTCTTCCACAGGCTCGGACTGTGCCGTTGTGATCTCAGTCGATGCAGTCTCGCTAGCTTCTGCGCTGACCGGTGGCGGAACTTCGTTGGTGTCAGCTGGCAGATCTCCCGTTGCATCTAGGACCTCTGTGACATCCATGATGTGTTCTTGCAGTGCGTCATCTGATGGTCTTTTGCGATGTCGCAGCTCGTCAGCATACGTTAAAAAATTAAATTGTGGGGTTTTACGTGCCAAAACCAGTTCTGATTATGAGGCACGCCGTAGTTGGGGACTCCGGAAATTTGGACCACCTGGGGTTCTTTAACGTGCACCTAAATCTAAGTACACGGGTGTTTTCACATTTCGCCCTATCGAAATGCGGCCGCCGGGGCCGGGATTCGATCCCGCGACCTCGTGCACAGCAGCCCAACACCATAGCCACTGAGCAACCGCGGCGGGTCGTCAGCATACGTTACTACACAGTCTGCGGTCGTGTGCGCAAAGCTTCGGCAATCGTCGCACCTAAGCGTGCGACAGTGACGGCGAATGTGACCAACTTTGTGGCAGCGAAGGCACAGTGGTGGTCTTCCAGGGATGAGTAGAAGACTGTATTGCGCAGACTGTCCGTAAGTGCGGGATATCGGTGACACTGACACCATCAGCGAGTGACAGAACATCTCGATTGAGAGTTCGCATTTCTTTCATGTCTGATACTTTCCAACTTTCCTTGGAAATTGACAACACTTTTCCGAAAGTCTGTAGTGCCTCGCCTATGTGGGCATCCTCTAAATATTCAGGAAGCCATAGCATCTTAATCTTTACTTCCGCCAGCTCTCGATCAATCACAACACATCTCTTAAACTTAACCTGAAATTCGCCGCAGGTGACTAATATGGCTTTCGCAGACGGAGATTTGCATGGCACCATCCAGACGTGGGACATCTGGAATTGTCCGATTGAGATTATTTCTCTCAAGTCTATAATCTTCCGGAGAGCATCTCTGAAGTCTTGAGCACGACATGGGCGTCCGGTTAGGTCAGCATGTAGAAAAACGGAGTCGGTGACGAGCCACGCAAGCGCTTGCTATCAGGCAGAAGAAATATTCCCTTTATACGCGCCCTGAAGTATATATACGCATCTCTGAAGTCTTGAGCACAATATGAGCGTCCGGCTAGGTCAGCATGTAGAAAAATGGAGTCGGTGACGAGCCACGCAAGCGCTTGCTATCAGGCAGAATAAATAATCCCTTTATACGCGCCCTGAAGTCCATATATGTATCTCTGAAGTCTTGAGCACGACATGGGCGTCCGGCTAGGTCAGCATGTAGAAAACGGAGTTGGTGACGAGCCACGCAAGCGCTTGCTATCAGGCAGAAGAAATATTCCCTTTATACGCACCCTGCATAGACGATCCAAGCCTCCGACAGTATGGTGGCGCCATCTAGTTAACGTGCCTGCAACCGCCGCGTGCCACGAGATGCGATTCAGACGCGATGTCATTCAGACGAGTCGCGCAATCAATGCTATCCCGATGTTAGATGTGCGCCACGTATTCTGGGTACCTTTTCGGTACACGTTATGGCACCTCCTCGCAAGGTAAGAACGCTGCTGAAGAAGCGAATCGTAGAGCTACGTGCGCGGCTACAAACATGCATCATCAGGCTCAGCAGACTGCTGTGCAGAGAGCATTACAACCGCAGCTCGCTGTCGCCGGGCGGACAGTTCAGATCGTTCTCGTCAAAATCGAGGCGAAGACACTTTGCCGCGAAGACCTTGTTGTGCGTGGTGCCGAAATTCGAGCTATTCTTGCGCCGTTCAATCAGCTTACGCTGTGACTGTGCTGGGTGTGCCGCGCAGGCCTGTGACTTTTTTAAATGCGAAGCATTTCTTGGCTAACATTTGCCACTTTGACAGTATCTATCTATCTATCATCTATCTATTATCTATCTATCCTCCGACGTCTTGGTTCTCTCGTGGTCGTTTCGTTCACTTGGGCTGGTATTTTGAGGGACTAAAGAGGGCATTTTAGAGGGACTGAAGTTTTAAAAAGAACGTATAACTTACTCAAAGACAGCAACTTAGGAGGTAAAAGGTAATTTTGGGATACACACGGGACATGCTTCGCTTACCCCCATTTTCTCGACAGGGGAAGGGCTGGTGATCTTTTTAGGTAGTTCCATCAAAGCGAAGCAGTAGGCGATGCTGATGCATGTTGAAGCCGCAATCTGTAGGTGACGAGGCGCCATAGGCTAATCCGACGCGAAATCCAAACCACAAAACACCTATAGGCCAAACCATGTGTGGTAACTGCCTACACGGGGCCACATACTCTGGCATTGCAATCGTTCAGCCACCATGGGAATGGATTCGTCTGATCTTCGTGCTTGTGGATTTAGACGTTCTTGTGACATTGTTTATTGCGCTTCATATGCCTTCATTGTCGTAAAATTCCGAGCAATGTATACTTTTCGAAGTGCAGAAGACGCTGCGAACACGCACAACTGCTACTAATTAGAACGGTTCACCTTGGTGAGGTGGCCAAATCGAAACGCACCAAGCGTCCACCGGCTTGCCCGCGATAAATTCATAAGCGCGTTTTATGTCGCGTGTCCAGGCGTTCGTCCGTGGCCTAAGGGTCTCAACATCAGGCTTCTTTTCCAGAGTTCCTGTGTTCGAATCCTGCCGTCGTACAAAATTAGTAATGTTTTGTAGCGTTAGCTACACTGGACTAGCCAAGCCCGTTTCGCGCGGCACATCAAGAGCCGTGCTGCGCATGTGCAAGGATCAGTGATGTCACACGGCTTGCGCACCGGAGCCACCGGAGCCGGCACCTCTCGCGCACTCCGCCGCCGCCGCGCGCGACTCACCGCCGCCGGTCTGGGCATTCCAGAGGAGTGACGCCGTAGCCGCGGTAGACGCACTGGCGCCGGCGCGCGCTCGCTCTGCAGTCGCCGTCTGACATTGCGCTGGAGCCGCTGCGCTTCTGACTGGCGTTTGCCAGTGTGGTATAGCCATGGATAAGGAGAGCGCAAATGCTGCTCAACAGCGCAGAAGAACGGAGAAGCTTGACTCATCGGATCCCGAAGTAGTCTGGCAATTAGCGGTTGAGCGTAGGAGACAACCAGGAAAGCTAAGAACAATCAGCTGAACATTTGCTAACGCTACGTATATCCTGGCATAGCCGAGCTAAGCCACTGCAACTTTTTTATTGTATGATTATTTATTGTATAATTATTGTATGAATCTATGCGGGAGTCTATACTTGGTTGTTTATTATATAGCCATACCGCGTTGGACCCTCCGCTGTGCTGTGACTACCGAAGCGCTCCCTGTCGGTGCTAGTTAGTGTCATAAAGCAGTGCTTTGCTTCACCGCTCTTAGATGACGACTATCACATCCGCTGCCGGGAATCAGTCGTGAAACGCGGGATAAAACACTTTCGTGTTTAAAAACAAAAACATCGTCAAGGGAGATGCTCGCACATACATAAAACAGAGTGAGGAAAGAAAGACGAAAGTACAGCAGCGGTGAAGCGCCACGTGCATAGTCTCAAGAAACAGAGAGATAACCGTATTAGCTGCAAATAGAGCGGAAGTATAAAAATGAGCAAATGAAGGGAAAAACACTCACGAATGCGCAACATATGGTTTCAAGCGGAGGAAGTGGACTTCAGGGCTAGGTGGTTGTCTACGCCATGTTTGCGCCGCACTGTCCGGAACGACTTCGTAGTTCACGTCACTAATGCGGCGTAGCACTTCGTATGGACCAAAATACCGGCTCAGCAACTTTTCACAAAGGCCACGGTGGCGAACAGGGGTCCACACGGACACTTTGTCTCCGGGGCTATAACCGATGTTATAAGTTTAGAGAGCGGATTTTAGGCAAATGCCTTTTTTGTTCCTTGCGCTCCTATCACCCGACTTTGATATATGAGCATGAATTAGAGGTTAAGAAGTGCTTTTATAGTGTTTTTATAGTGCCTATAAATGCCTATTTTGGCGTTTGTGCCTAAATGCCTATGAATGGCTATTTTCAATATCGGCACCTATATGAACACTATTTAGCCTCAAGTTTTGCTTTCGAGTGCAGTTAGAGACCGTTATTCATGTTACCGGGCAACATTCACTGTTCGGAACTCTATGGAGTTCAACCTAGTTCCGGTAGTTGGTTGAACTAAATTTCAGCCAACTCCCGGAAAACGACTGCTAGCAGCAGTGAAATGAGACGCGCCGGCCAGCATACGCCGCCGCGCTGACATTGCGCGAGCGGTCGGCGAATGCGAAACCGCGGAGAGCCGTCCGGAGAAAGGAGAGTGAAGAGCAAAAGAAGGAAAAATGTGATGTGCACGCGGCTTTCGTTTTGTTTGTAATTTAATTTTAAGGTGACCGCCGTCGGGCGTTCCTTCTCAGCGTACGAGATCGTTCTCAGTGACAAGAGGCACAATTTTGAATCCAAGAATCTGGAGATGGGGGGTAATTTGCTATTGTTTCCACAATCTTCACAGTGATTCTTAGACTACGTTCTGCGGGCTCTCTAAGCAGGTTTCTTCAAACATGTGTACTTCAAATGGGCGGAAGTGTATTTGGCAGTGTTGGCACGTCTTGCCTGTACAATTCGGATAATGTCATTGTATATGAGAAAATTGCCAACAGTTGTACCTAACAGTCCACATGCAAGAACATGCTAATTTCCTAATAAATCATAGTCTCTCTTGCATTTGTTTTTAGTATGTTTTATTGTGTCTTAATTTAATTGCGTCAGGCAGACATAAAGTATCGCTTTTTAATCAGTATTCCCAGCTATCAAGTATTCTTTTTCATGCCTGTTTCACTATATGCGATGCTCCAGTACAGTGGCCATTGAACATGAATATGAGCAGTGTGATTATTGAATAAAGCCAATTGATCGTCATTAGCCCAGCAGTCTTATGGGACAATTGCACGACTATGTTCAACTGTTGGCGCCTTTGTGCCATCATAGACAATAACATTTCTTGTTTTCCTATCGTAGATATAGGCCATGCACGTCTTCCTTTGAAATTATTGGCATTTATGTAAACATTTATGGTGGCCTATATTTACGACGTTGGAGGCGTAAAAGGTTGTTTTGCCTGCCAATTTTTGACGCCTAAAACGCGCTTTTTTATGCCTAAAGATCCGGCCTCTAGTTATAACGCCGTGCATCTGCATGTTCCTGCTGACCGATGTGTCGCCGCGCGAGCTGGTGAGCTGCCTCAGCGCGCTGAGCTAATTCTTTTGTGTCAGTAGTTAGGTACTCGGTGTCTTGACATGGAAGCATAGCGTCTAGCATTTTCTGAACTTCGCGGCCGTAAACGAGGCGAAATGGTGTGAAGCGCGTTGTTTCTTGTACAGCGGTATTATACCCCAAGGTCACGTAAGGCAGGATATGTTCCCAGGTTTTATCCTGTATGGCGATGTACTATCGACCAAGAAAGTTTACAGACAAATAGATCTGACAAAAAGCTGAATATCTCCGCAGCCTCAAAACGCAGCCTGGTATTCCCATTTCCAGCCTCTACTGGTATATGCAAACAATATTGTGATGTACGGTTTTACTGGCTACTTTTAAAGGCTCCTCGGATGTACGTACATGGATATACGCACATGTAGCTCATGTCTGTGATGGTCTTGTTTAATCGCTCTGTAAGTCCGCTGGACTGCGCATGGTAAGCACTCGTCTTTCAATGGCTGGTGTTGCTCAGTTGAACAATTTCGTCCATGAGCTGTGCTGTGAACGCTGGTCTGTTATTACAGTGGACCATGATGCAGTGCAACGTGACACATGAAGAACTGCGGTACCTCAGTAGCCGTGGCACGTGGGAGCGCCTCTGTCTCGGCATAGTGGGTTAAATAGACAGTCGCGGCAACCACCCACTTGTTGCCGTCGGTTGACAGAGGCAAAAGGCCCAAGAATGTTCAAGCACACTTGACCAAATGGCTTATCGGGTGGTTGGATGGGTTGCAATAACCCGACGGGCTTCAGGGGCGGTGACCTTCACCGCTGACATTCACGGCAACCTTTAACATACTGTTTGACGCTTGCCGATAGTCCGGGTCAGTAATACATCTCGCGCACTCTGGCAAGCGTTCGTGAGGAGCCTAGGTAGCCAGGTGTGGACTCGCCATGGCAGTCAAAAAGAATGTCGTCCTGCAAGTCCTTTGGAACCGCCAGGAGGTAGGCTCGGTCGTTCAAACCGGCGTTTTTCTAGTACAGCACGTCGTCTAGTAGACAGAAGGATATCAATACGCTACAGAGATGGCGTGGTATGGTTGTTGGACGGTTCCCTAAGTGGTCGATCATAGGTCCAATTTCACCGTCGTCATGCTGCCGCCTGATAAAGTCCGATGTAGTAAAGGCGCCCAGGAGGCCGTCATGGTCCTCTGACTCTCGACTGACAGGTTCGGTGGGTGCACGCGTCAATGTTTCGGCGTCTTTGTGCTTGTGGCCAGACTTATAAATGACAGTGACGTCAAATTCCTGTAGCCGCAAGCTCCACCGTGCCAGTCGTCCTGAAGAATCACGTATTTTCACCAATCATTATAGACCATGGTGGTCTGTCACCAGTTTGAAGACGGCCATAAAGATAAGGGAGAAATTTCGAGATCGCCCACACGACCGCGAGACACTCTATTGCCTCACAGGTGTCGTCGGTGGTGGTGTCAGGCTAAAGCCCTATCGAAAACCTGCCGAAAACTTGCGTCTCGTTTACTTGGTATATACCAAAATTGGCATGGAAGGTTACGAATTCATGACTAACATGACTGATAGTTCATGACATCAATAACGTCACGTGCTCGTCAGTTACGTCACGATTAACAATAATATGACGTGTGGGGCATACATGCATTGGATATGCTGGTATGAGCCAGGGACAAGAAAGAAAGCGAAAGGGAAAAAAAGAAAGGAAGCCGACCAATCGGGGTCGTTTGGTGTGTCGCGGGGAGGGAAACGTAAGGAAAGGGTGTTGTCGCTCGTTCCGCCGCGCTTCCCTCGCCTCAAATCAGTTTCGGCGCCCAGATGGGAAAGCCGCGCGTGGTGCGCTCCGCCGAGGAGCAGACTACGTTTGAGCAACGGCGCCGCGAACTCACTCAGAAAAGGGCTCGTCGTCGACGTGCCGATTCTAGCGTGAGGGTTTCCGAAGCCAGGCGAAACGTCAGCGAAGAGCCGCGGACCCCGAGTTGCGGGAGTTCGATGTTGAGGCCAAACATCAGCGAAGAGCTGCCGAACCTGAGTTCAGGGCAAACGAAGCGGAACGCCTGCGACAGCGTCGCCTAGCCACAAGCTTTGCTTACCCCTATTTTCTCGACAGGGGAAGGCTGTTGATTTTTTTCTGTGGTAGAGTAATTCGCCTCGGCACGGGACAGCGAGCGGCTAGCATAAGCTATTAATCTTTGAATGCTATCTTGACATTGGACGACTACTGCGCGAAGACCGACGTTACTGGCGTCAGTATACATCTCGGTGTCAGCCACTTCGTCGATATGCGCCAGGACGAGTGCTGACTGCATGCGTTGTCGCAGTTCAGCGAAGGCGGCCTGTTGCGAATTCGGCCAAGCAAATGGCGTGTATTCCTTGTAACACGAGTCAGGTGTTCCGCTATCTTCGAGAAACTTTCAATGAAATGTACATAATACGCTCAGGAAGTGCCACATGGCCTTCTTGTCAGCAGGAGAAGGAAATGCTGCTGCAGCGGCAAGGTTGTCGGGATTGTGTCTGACTGCAGTGGCGCTTACGACGTGTCTGAGAAACTTGAGCTCTTCATAACCAAAGTCACACTTTTCTGGTTTAGGCGTAAGATGAGCCGATCGGATCGCCACGAGCACATACCACAGGCTATGAAGATGTTGCTTAACTGCTTCAGAAAAGACAACTAAGCCGTCAACACACACTACTTCAGTCCAGCCGGGACATGCAGTATCCATCACTCACAGGAAAGTTACTGGGGCTGAACACAAACCTAAAGGGAGCACTCAAAATTCGTAAGGGCGGGAGTGGGGATCCTTTTTATCGAGCAAAGCTGATGCTTGTGTCGATCCGGTGGTTCCAGGGGCATGGTAAGACAGGAGCTGGAACAGCGTTGGCTCCGGTAGGGGTGCGGCAGGGCAAGGGCACTGTCGACTGCTTCCGCTTCCCAGCTGAGGTAGTGATTCGAACACCGGGACGGGTGAATCCAAGGGGTCTGTAGGAAACGAGTCCTTGGTTCGATGAAGGGAGAAACCGATCACGGGACTTTTTGTGACGGATAGTGGCAGCAGTGCAAGAGCCTGCAAGAAAAGCACATACTGAAATCAAGGTGACCGCATCGTTGCCGTGCTGCCAGACTCAGGGAAAGGGAGGGAGGGAGTGGGAATCCTTTTATCGAGCATAGCTCATGCTTGTGTCGATCCGGTGGTTCCAGAGGCATGGTAAGACAGGAGCTTGAACAGCGTTGGCTCCGGTAGGGGCGCGGCAGGGCAAGTGCGCTGTCGACGGCTTCCGCTTTCCAGCTGAGGTGTTGATTCGAATACTGGATCGGGTCTTTTCAAGGGGTCTGTATGAAGCCAGTCCTTGGTTCGATGAAGGGAGTAACCAATCACGAGACTTCTGGTGAGAGATAGTGGCTGCAATGCAACACAGCGTTGAAAAGCAGATGCTGAACGCAAGGTGACCGCATCGTTGCCGTGCTGCCAGACCGACTGAAAGAGAGGGAGGGGGTGGGGATCCTTTTATCGAGCATAGCTCATGCTTGTGTCGATCCGGTGGTTCCAGAGGCATGGTAAGACAGGAGCTGGAACAGCGTTGGCTCCGGTAGGGGCGCCGCAGGGCAAGTGCGCTGTCGGCTGCTTCCGCTTTCCAGCTGAGGTGGTGATTCGAATACTGGGACGGGTCATTTCAAGGCGTCTGTAGAAAGCCAGTCCTTGGTTCGATGAAGGGAGTAACCAATTACGAGACTCTTGAGACGGATAGTGGCAGCAATGCAAGAGCCTGCAAGAAAAGCAGATGCTGAAAGCAAGGTGACCGCATCGCTGCCGTGATGCCAGACCGACTGAAAGGGAGGCAGGGGGTGGTGTGAAGTGTTTTGTCACCGATCTCGGGGGCGTGCGGGTGTTAGAAGAGATGGAGAAGGAAGACGGAATGGCGACACAGCAAACGAGGATTTAATATTTACAAGGATGGTAACAGTACGCGGCACACAACACTAAAACCATAACTCCAAACTAAAATGCTTACTCAACAAAAAATGCAAAACTAACTAAATACAACACTACAAGAATATAACCTATCTCTGTCTCGGAGCCTAACTCCGTCTTAGAGTCTCTGCGTCAGTCTTAGCGCTGACTCGTCAAAGTCTGGCCACCTTGGCCCCGGCCTAACTGCGTCTTAAACAAAACGTGATCGTCTCTTACGGATCGTCGTCTTGAAGTTCTTGTCGCACACGTGTCGGGCTCGTCCGAAGCGTTGAGAGTGCCGTAGGTATCGACGCCTCGCGTTGTCTCCTTTGTCGGCGGTGAGCTCGTCGGCTCGTCGGTGAGGAGCTCGTCAGCTCGTCAGCGATGGCGTTCGGCGTTGCTTAGGCCCACCTGGATAGGCCTAGCGTCTGGATGCGTCGCTACCTCTTCGTGAGTGCCGACGTGGCGTCCCGTGGAGAATCGAACGTGCCGGTCTGCCGCAGAAGGGGGATCCTCTCTGGGGTGCCAGGTCCTGCCGTGAGAGGCTGCAGTCAGTCCAGGAGCCTCGCTCGAACTTGCCGATGTCGACGGCCACACCTTGGACGGCCAACGTCACGGACTCAACCAGACGCCCAAGTCTCCCGTCGCCAGAGCGGAGCTGGTGATGTGACCTTCCTGGCCCGGAGCCACGTCGATAATCCCCCGACAGCGCCGTTCATCCCCCGATCAGCCCTCGGCTCACGTGCCTCGAGAGCTCTGCCGTTCCGAACACTGTGCTTCACGTGCTCTTCTTCTTTTTCGCGCCGCAGGCGGCCTCTTACATATGACAGGTGGGGATCCTTTTATCGAGCATAGCTCATGCTTGTGTCGATCCGGTGATTCCAGGGACATGGTAAGACAGTAGCTAGAACAGCGTTCGCTCCGGTAGGGGCGCTGCAGGGGAAGTGCGCTGTCGACTGCTTGCTTTCCAGCTGAGGTGGTGATTCGAATACTGGGACGGGTCATTTCAAGGGGTCTGTAGGAAGCCAGTCCATGGTTCGATGAAGGGAGTAACCAATTACGAGACTTCTGGAGACGGATAGTGGCAGCAATGGAAGAGCCTGCAAGAAAACAGATGCTAAACGCAAGGTGACCGCAACGTTGCCATGCTTCCAGAACCACTGAAAGAGAGGGAGTGGGGATCCTTTTTTCGAGCATAGCTGATGCTTCTGTCGATCCGGTGGTTCCAGGGGCATGGTAAGGCAGTACCTAGAACAGCGTTGGCTCCGGTAGAGGCGCCGCAGGGCAAGTGCGCTGTCGGCTGCTTCCGCTTTCCAGCTGAGGTAGTGATTTGAAAACCGGGACGGGTCATTTCAAGCCGTCTATAGAAATCCAGTTCTTGGTTCGATGAAGGGAGTAACCAATTACGAGACTTCTGGAGATGGATAGTGGCTGCAATGCAAGAGCCTGGAAGAAAAGCAGATGCTGAAAGCAAGGTGACCGCATCGTTGCCGTGCTGCCAGACCGACTGAAAGAGAGGGAGGGGGTGGGGATCCTTTTATCGAGCATAGCTCACGCTTGTGTCGATTGGATGGTTCGAGGGGCATAGTAAGACAGTAGCTAGAACAGCGTTGGCTCCGGTAGGGGCGCCGCAGGGCAAGTGCGCTGTCGGCTGCTTCCGCTTTCCAGCTGAGGTAGTGATTCGAATACCGGCATGGGTGAATACAAGGGGTCTGTAGGAAGGCAGTCCTTGGTTCGATGAAGGGAGTAACCGATCACGAGACTTCTTGGGACGGATACAGGCAGGAATGCAAGAGCCTGCAAGAAAAGCAGATGCTAAACGCAAGGTGACCGCAACGTTGCCATGCTTCCAGACCCACTGAAAGGGAGGGTGGAAGAGGGGGTCCTTTTCTCGAGAAAAGCCTGATGCTTGTGTCGATTCGATGGTTCCAGGGGCATAGCAAGGAAGTAGCTAGAACAGCGCTGGATCCGGTAGGGGCGCCGCAGGGCAAGTGCGCTGTCGGCTGCTTCCGCTTTCCAGCTGAGGTAGGGATTTGAAAACCGGGACGGGTGAATCCAAGGGGTCTGTAGGAATCCAGTCCTTGGCTCGGTGAAGGGAGTAACCAATCATGAGTCTTCTGGTGATAGATAGTGGCAGCAATGCAAGAGTATGAAAGAAAACCAGATGCTGAACGCAAGGTAACTGCATCGTTGCCGTGCTGCCGACTCAGTGAAAGGGAGGGAGGGAGTGGGGATCCTTTTATCGAGCAGAGCTCATGCTTGTGTCGATCCGATGGTTCTTGGGGCATAGCAAGACAGTAGCTAGAACGGCGGTGGATCCGGTAGGGGCGCCGCAAGGCAAGTGTGCTGTCGGCTGCTTCCGCTTTCAGGCTGAGGTGGTGATTCGAATACTGGGACGGGTGAATCCAAGGGGTCTGTAGAAAGCCAGTCCATGGTTCAATGAAGGGAGTAACCAATTACAAGACTGTGGTGACAGATAGAGGCAGCAATGCAAGAGCCTGCAAGAAAAGCAGATGCTGAAGGCAAGGTGACCGCATCGTTGTTGTGCTGCCAGACCGACTGAAAGGGAGGGAGGGGGTGGGGATCCTTTTATCGAGCATAGCTCATGCTTGTGTCGATCTGGTGGTTCCAGGGGCATGGTAAGACAGGAGCTGGAACAGCGTTGGCTGCGGTAGGGGCGCGGCAGGGCAAGTGCGCTGTCGACTGCTTCCGCTTTCCAGCTGAGGTGGTGATTCGAATACTGGGACGGGTCATTTCAAGGGGTCTGTAGAAAGCCAGTCCATGGTTCAATGAAGGGAGTAACCAATTACAAGACTGTGGTGACAGATAGTGGCAGCAATGCAAGAGCCTGCAAGAAAAGCACAAGCTGAAAGCAAGGTGACCGCATCGTTGCCATTGCCACACCCACTGAAAGGGAGGTAGGAAGTGGGGATCCTTCTATCGAGCAAAGCTCATGCTTGTGTTGATTCAGTGGTTCCTGGGGCAGAGCAAGGCAGTAGCTAGAACAGCGTTGGCTCCGGTAGGGGTGCGGCAGGGCAAGTGCGCTGTCGGCTGCTTCCGCTTTCCAGCTGAGATAGTGATTCGAATACCGGGACGGGTGAATACAAGGGGTCTGTAGGAAGCCAGTCCTTGGCTCGGTGAAGGGAGCAACCAATCACGAGACTTCTGGTGATAGATAGTGGCAGCAATGCAAGAGCCTGAAAAAAAAACCAAATGCTGAACGCAAGGTAACTGCATCGTTGCCGTGCTGACTGACCCACTGAAAGAGAGGGAGTGGGGATCCCTTTTTCGAGCATAGCTCAGCTTGTGTCGATCCGGTGGTTCCAGGGGCATGGTAAGACAGGAGCTGGAACAGTGTTGACTCCGGTAGGGGCGCGGCAGGTCAAGTGTGCTGTCGACTGCTTCCGCTTTCCAGCTGAAGTGGTGATTCGAATACTGGGACGGGCCATTTCAAGGCGTCTGTAGAAAGCCAGTCCTTGGTTTGATGAAGGGAGTAACCAATTACGAGACTTCTGGAGACGGATAGTGGCATCAATGCAAGAGCCTGCAAGAAGAGCAGATGCTGAAACCAAGGTGACCGCATCGTTGCCGTGCTGCCAGACCGACTGAAAGGGAGGGAGGGGGTGGGGATCCTTTTATCGAGCATAGCTCATGCTTGTGTCGATTGGATGGTTCGAGGGGCATAGTAAGACAGTAGCTAGAACAGCGTTGGCACCGGTAGGGACGCCGCAGGGCAAGTGCGCTGTCGACGGCTTCCGCTTTCCAGCTGAGGTAGTGATTCGAATACTGGCACGGGTGAATACAAGGGGTCTGTAGGAAGCCAGTCCTTCGTTCGATGAAGGGAGTAACAGATCACGGGACTTTAGGTGAGGCATACTCGCAGCAATGCAAAAGCCTGCAAGAAAAGCAGATGCTGAACGCAAGGTGACCGCATCGTTGCCGTGCTGCCAGACCGACTGAAAGGGAGAAAGGGGGTGGGGATCCTTTTATCGAGCATAGCTCATGCTTGTGTCGATCCGGTGGTTCCAGGGGCATGGTAAGACAGGAGCAGGGACAGCGTTGGCTCCGGTAGGGGCGGGCAGGGCAAGTGCGCTGTCGACTGCTTCCGCTTTCCAGCTGAGGTGGCGATTCGAATACTGGGACGGGTCATTTCAAGGGGTCTGTAGAAAGCCAGTCCATGGTTCAATGAAGGGAGTAACCAATTACGAGACTGTGGTGACAGATAGTGGCAGCAATGCAAGAGCCTGCAAGAAAAGCACAAGCCGAGCAAGGTGACCGCATCGTTGCCATTGCCAGACCCACTGAAAGGGAGGTAGGAAGTGGGGATCCTTCTATCGAGCAAAGCTCATGCTTGTGTTGATTCAGTGGTTCCTGGGGCAGAGCAAGACAGTAGCTAGAACAGCGTTGGCACCGGTAGGGACGCCGCAGGGCTAGTGCGCTGTCGGCTGCTTCCGCTTTCCAGCTGAGGTAGTGATTCGAATACTGGCACGGGTGAATACAAGGGGTCTGTAGGAAGCCAGTCCTTCGTTCGATGAAGGGAGTAACATATCACGGGACTTTAGGCGAGGCATACTGGCAGCAATGCAAAAGCCTGCAAGAAAAGCAGATGCTGAACGCAAGGTGACCGCATCGTTGCCGAGCTGCCAGACCGACTGAAAGGGAGAAAGGGGGTGGGGATCCATTTATCGAGCATAGCTCATGCTTGTGTCGATCCGGTGGTTCCAGGGGCATGGTAAGACAGGAGCTGGAACAGCGTTGGCTCCGGTAGGGGCGCGGCAGGACAAGTGCGCTGTCGACTGCTTCCGCTTTCCAGCTGAGGTGGTGATTCGAATACTGGGACGGGTGATTTCAAGGCGTCTGTAGAAAGCCAGACCTTGGTTCCATGATGAGAATAACCAATTACGAGACTTCTGGAGACGGATATTGGCAGCAAGGAAGATCCTGCAAGAAAAGCACATGCTGAAAGCAAGGTGACCGCATCGTTGCCGTGCTGCCAGACTCAGTGAAAGGGAGGGAGGGAGTGGGGATCCTTTTATCGAGCAGAGCTCATGCTTGTGTCGGTCCGGTGGTTTCAGGGGCATGGTAAGACAGTATCTAGAACAGCGTTGGCTCCGGTAGCGGCGCCGCAGGGCAAGTGCGCTGTCGGCTGCTTCCGCTTTTCAGCTGAGGTATGAATTTGAAAACCGGCACGGGTGAATGCAAGGGGTCTGTATGAAGCCAGTCCTTAGTTCGATGAACGGAGTAACCAATCACGAGACTTCTGGTGAGAGATAGTGGCTGCAATGCAAGAGCCTGCAAGAAAAGCAGATGCTGAACGCAAGGTGACCGCATCGTTGTGCTGCCAGACCGACTGAAAGGGAGGGAGGGGGTGGGGATCCTTTTATCGAGCATAGCTCATGCTTGTGTCGATCCGGTGGTTCCAGGGGCATGGTAAGACAGGAGCTGGAACAGCGTTGGATCCGGTAGGGGCGCCGCAGGGCAAGTGCGCTGTCGGCTGCTTCTGCTTTCCAGCTGAGGTAGGGATTTGAAAACCGGGACGGGTGAATCCAAGGGGTCTGTAGGAAGCCAGTCCTTGGCTCGGTGAAGGGAGTAACCAATCACGAGAGTTCCGGTGATAGATAGTGGCTGCAATGCAAGAGCCTGCAAGAAAAGCAGATGCTGAACGCAAGGTGACCGTATCGTTGTTGTGCTGCCAGACCGACTGAAAGGGAGGGAGGGGGTGGGGATCCTTTTATCGAGCATAGCTCATGCTTGTGTCGATCCGGTGGTTCGAGGGGCATAGTAAGACAGTAGCTAGAACAGCGTTGGCACCGGAAGGGACGCCGCAGGGGAAGTGCGCTGTCGGCTGCTTCCGCTTTCCAGCTGAGGTAGTGATTCGAATACTGGCACGGGTGAATACAAGGGGTCTGTAGGAAGCCAGTACTTCGTTCGATGAAGGGAGTAACAGATCACGGGACTTTAGGCGAGGCATACTGGCAGCAATGCAAAAGCCTGCAAGAGAAGGAGATGCTGAACGCAAGGTGACCGCATCGTTGCCGAGCTGCCAGACCGACTGAAAGAGAGAAAGGGGGTGGGGATCCATTTATCTAGCATAGCTCATGCTTGTGTCGATCCGGTGGTTCCAGGGGCATGGTAAGACAGGAGCTGGAACAGCGTTGGCTCCGGTAGGGGCGCGGCAGGGCAAGTGCGCTGTCGACTGCTTCCGCTTTCCAGCTGAGGTGGTGATTCGAATACTGGGACGGGTCATTTCAAGGGGTCTGTAGAAAGCCAGTCCTTGGTTCGATGAAGGGAGTAACCAATTACGACACTTCTGGAGATGGATAGTGGCAGCACTGCAAGAGCCTGCAAGAAAAGCAGATGCTGAACGCAAGGTGACCGCATCGTTGCCATGCTGCCAGACCCACTGAAAGGGAGGGAGGAAGTGGGGATCCTCTTATCGAGCAAAGCTCATGCTTGTGTCGATTCGATGGTTCCAGGAGCATAGCAAGGCAGTAGCTAGAACAGCGTTGGATCCGGTAGGGGCGCCGCAGGGCAAGTGCGCTGTCGGCTGCTTCCGCTTTCCAGCTGAGGTAGGGATTTGAAAACCGGGACGGGTGAATCCAAGGGGTCTGTAGGAAGCCAGTCCTTGGCTCGGTGAAGGGAGTAACCAATCACGAGTCTTCTGGTGATAGATAGTGGCAGCAATGCAAGAGCCTGAAAGAAAACCAAATGCTGAACGCAAGGTAACTGCATCGTTGCCGTGCTGACTGACCCACTAATAGAGAGGGAGTGGGGATCCTTTTTTCGAGCATAGGTGATGCTTCTGTCGATACGGTGGTTCCAGGGGCATGGTAAGACAGTAGCTAGAACAGCGTTGGCTCCGGAACGGGCGCCGCAAGGCAAGTGCGCTGTCGGCTGCTTCCGCTTCCCAGCTGAGGTGGTGATTCGAATCCTGGGACGGGTGAATCCAAGGGGTGTGTAGGAAGGAGTCCTTGGTTCGATGAAGGGAGTAACCGATCACGAGACTTCTTGGGATGGATACAGGCAGCAATGCAAGAGCCTGCAAGAAAAGCAGATGCTAAACGCAAGGCGACCGCAACGTTGCCATGCTTCCAGACCCACTGAAAGGGAGGGTGGAAGAGGGGGTCCTTTTCTCGAGAATAGCCTCATGCTTGTGTCGATTCGATGGTTCCAGGGGCATAGCAAGGAAGTAGCTAGAACAGGGCTGGATCTGGTAGGGGCGCCGCAGGTCAAGTGCGCTGTCGGCTGCTTCCGGTTTCCAGCTGAGGTAGGGATTTGAAAACCGGGACGGGTGAATCCAAGGGGTCTGTAGGAAGCCAGTCCTTCGTTCGATGAAGGGAGTAACAGATCACGGGACTTTAGGCGAGGCATACAGGCAGCAATGCAAAAGCCTGCAAGAAAAGCAGATGCTGAACGCAAGGTGACCGCATCGTTGCCGAGCTGCCAGACCGACTGAAAGGGAGAAAGGGGGTGGGGATCCATTTATCGAGCATAGCTCAGCTTGTGTCGATCCGGTGGTTCCAGAGGCATGGTAAGACAGGAGCTGGAACAGGGTTGGCTCCGGTAGGGGCGCGGCAGGTCAAGTGTGCTGTCGACTGCTTCCGCTTTCCAGCTGAGGTGTTGATTCGAATACTGGGTCGGGTCATTTCAAGGGGTCTGTAGAAAGCCAGTCCATGGTTCGATGAAGGGAGTAACTAATCCCGAGACTTGTGGCGGCGGATAGGGGCAGCAAAGCAAGAGCCTGCAAAAAAAGCAGGTGCTTAACGGAAGGTGACCGCATCGTTGCCATGCTGCCAGACCCACTGAAAGGGAGGGAGGAAGTGGGGATCCTCTTATCGAGCAAAGCTCATACTTGAGTCGATTCGATGGTTCCAGGGGCATAGCAAGGCAGTAGCTAG
>NW_023606569.1:0-40001 GCF_013339745.2 Dermacentor silvarum
CGAATCGTTTAGGGCGCGTTGAATGTCTGGCGGTGTCTGGCCCATGCCGGCCGCGCTTTATTATTGTAGCGTTTGTTCTAGTGGCGGAAATCCTTGCAGTAGTGGTGGTGTGACATGACGGCTTTTGATTTCGGTGAACTGTGGTGGTGTAAACAAGCGGATACTGCTTGCGTTTGTGCCCCGGTGCTGAAGAGGAAGCCGCAGTGCCGGGCGCCGAAGCGAAGCGGTGGTCGTTGGGGTGTTGCGGAGCGCAGCGTAGCAACACCCCAAATAAAAAAAACACTGCTCCAGTCAGGTAGACTGCTCCCTCCGTGATAGTGAGATTATATTTGGATCATCAAAACAGTGATGCGTTTATTTAGGAATATCATCGTTTCTCTCTCGCACCCCCTTGTCCTCGCGCCTGCGAGAGAGAAACGATGGTATTCCTAAATAAACGCATCACTGTTTTGATAATCCAAATATAATCTCGCCATCCTCGCGCCTGCGAGAGAGAAACGATGGTATTCCTAAATAAACGCATCACTGTTTTGATGATCCAATATAATCTCACTATCAGGGGGGAACAGTCTACCTGACTGGAGCAGTATTTTTTTAATTGGGGTGTTGCTACGCTGCGCTCCGCAACACCCCAACGACCGCCGCTTCGCGTCGGCGGCCGGCACTGCGGCTTCCGCCGCAGCACCGGGGTACAATCGCGAGCAGTATCCGCTTGTTTACACCACCACAGTTCACCGAGATCAAAAGCCGTCATGCCCCACCACCACTACTGCAAGGATTTCCGCCACTAGAACAAACGCTACAATATTGAAGCGCGGCCGGCGTGGCCCAGACACCGCCTGACATTCAACGCGCCTGAACGATTCGCTCCCTACGCACATAGGAGCTGCTCGGCAAGGCCGCTGCGCCCGGTCCCGGAGATAAGAGAGCCACGCTCAGTAACTAACAGCCGCCGCGCCGCCGCGCAGACCAGTGCCTCAACAGTCCCTAAGCGATTATGTTCCTAGGCACCTAGGAGCTCCACGATTGCCATGACAACTCGTGTTAAGCGGAGGTCACGTGACCCGCAGTGCCACGCCCCCGCTGTACCTACTAGCAATTGTAATGTCGCCTACCCGTTGCGCCTGTTGAGGATGACGCGCTCCATGACCTTGCCGACGCAGGACGTTAGAGAAATCGGCCTGAGGTTCTCGATGTTCCTTTCTTTACTGCTGCGCGCCCGGTACTTCCAGGTCCCGAACAGTATGCGCGCCTAATAGGTGGTATTGCAATATTGACAGGAAAGTATTTTCAAGAAAGGAAACGCAAGCAAGGCAGATGACTGCGGAGTGCGCTGAGGAGCGCACTTATGTTTTATCTAGGGACTTTACACTTATGTATATAAATCACGGAGCCAATAAAGGCATTCTATACATGAAAAATGTGGGAGTAGTCGCTGTCCATACAACGTACGTGGGTCGTGTTTCACAATCTGTTGGTTGTGAAATCTCTATTGGGCCCCCTTTCGATATGTTCAACCCCAAGAGAGCCGATCACCACATCAGGCAACATCTCTACTCATTAGGGAAAAAAAAAACAGCGGGTTCACGACGGCGCCGGAATTTGAACTTGGTGCCTCCCGCATACGAGGCGGATACTTCACAGCTAGGCCACCGCTGCGGTGGCAGATGGAGCAACGCTGGAGGGAGCGACGCAGTGCAGCAAGCACATGATTTCGTTGGGCGCCTGCGTTGCCGGTACAGCGCACTTTCAACTTTGACACACTTTCAGCCCACTTGCAACACACCCGCCATCGCTTGGATGTGAAGATTTTGGTTATGGTCGACATATGCAAGGCGTTTGACTCCGTACCTCACCCCTCGATCCTCGCTTCCGCAGCTGGCGCCGGTATCACAGGAAAGCCCTGGGCATACATACGCGGATTTCTCTGTGACCGTGAATTTCTAGTCGCTGTAGGTCAGACACTCTCCGCACCGAAGAAATCACGAGTGGGAGTGCCGCAAGGCGCAGTCCTCTCGCCGTTGCTGTTCAACTTGGTGATGGCACCACTTTGCTATCGCCTGCCTGATACACCTGGACTTAGCTTCAGTGTGTATGCGGACTATGTCACATTATGGACTAACGGAGGCTCCGACGGCGACCAGTCCGATGCCATTCAAACCGGACTCGACACCATAGCCACATTTCTGAAGGAGGTCGGACTCACACCTTCTTCTGACAAAACTAACTTCGTAGTACTGGGCACGAAGGCAGCCCGTTCTGCCTCGCAATTTTCGTTCACCTTTGACGGTGAGCAAATAACTCAGCAAGACAGTGTTCGAGTTCTAGGCATCTACATCGATGCAGATGGTGGTGCAACGACATGGCTTCGCAACATCACTCGGACCTGGCATCAGATACTCCACCTAATCCGCCGCATCGCGTCCAAGAACTGGGGCAGTGAGGAGCGAACTCTCCGTCGTCTCGTGACTGCTCTAGACTAATCTCACGTGCTGTGTATGGTTATAACTTCTACACTCTTACCCAAAAGCTACGAAAAAAACTGAAATCGCTCAACCACGAAGCCATGAGGGTTGTCACCGGCCTGCCGCGTTTCACACCCTTACACCGCCTTGCCGAAATGACCCAGGGCCGGTATTTTGTAGCGATGACTTTCTGGTAATAATGCCTTTTCGCGCTTATCGCGCTTTGTCAGTGGTCAGAGCGACGGTCTGCTCGCGTTATCAACGGGATCAGCCGGCCGTGAGTGGTGGATGATAAAACTACAATAGAATAAGTCATAAGGCATTGCTACAAAATCGCGGCCCAGATGAATCCGATCGAGGCAATAGCCGAGGCTGCGAAGCATTCACAACAGTTCCGACTAAGAGCCACGATATCTGGTCGCAGTCTTACGCAAGGCGGCATGAGGGAAAAGTTCGCGACGCTCCTCCCCATCACGCTGTCTACACCGACGCCGCCCTCAGTGACGAAGCTTCAGCCATAGCCTACTATTGCCCACGCACCGCCACGGCCTACTCCTCCTGTCGTCCTGCCTGCAACGACCCATTAACGGGGGAACTGGCTGCGATATCCGCTGTATGCGACGCCGTCCTCAAGCCTCCTTTCGCAGCCTTCACTCATCACACAGTTTACACAGACTCACAGGCTTCCATAAAGGCCTGCGCCCGGCTGGGCTCGCGCAATTGATGGTGCTGTTCACTCAATACACCGGGCGATCTGAATCGCCCACGAGGCTGGCCACACTGTCCGCCTCGCATGGGTACCAGGTCACGCTGGGGTCGCTGGCAACCGAATGACCGACTCTCTGGCAAGGGAGCTTCTTTCCTGCCCGTCAGAGACGCGTCCACAAGTGCCTGACGACCCGTACCCCATCGTCCCGGACACAGTCCTGGCAGAGGCGAAGGCTGCTCGAAGGGCCGCGCTCCGGAACATCCTCCCGGAAAATCCTACGCCCCTGCCAGGGAAGTTTACCCGTGCTGAGGCCACACGCCTGCGACGCATCGTCACGGAGACAGCAGTGAAACCAGCTCACCGCGCCATGATGCGCCTCCAGACCTGGCAATCAGCCACTTGCCGCTCCTGTCCAGGGAACCAGCTGCTGGATCAGAACCATATACTCTGGGGCTGCTCGGATCTCGCCGAGCACCGGAGAAGAGCGATAGCCACCCTTCCCCCTACTCTGAGGCATCAGGATTTGGACGCCTGGCGCCTTCCCACTGGTCCCCCCGAGAGACGGCGCCTCATATTCCAGTCGTTACTACAATTTTTACAAGAGTCAAAAATGATTAATAATATTTGAACCTCCTCTTTTACCCCTCCCTCCGCCCTGATGGATTCATTTCCTGGGGGCGGAAACTTTTTATGATTATTTTAATAAACGTTTTAACAACGTCAACTTTGACGATCCGGTCAGCTGGATAACGTGGCTGGAGTAGTACGAAGACTACGCTTATGCCACCGGCATCAACAGAACCACAAAAGAAACAAGGGTACGAACATTGCTTCATTCTATGGGAACGCGAGCACGCCGCATCCTATAATCATTGAAATGGTCATTCTTCTTCTTTCTGAGGTTTTACGTGCCAAAACCAGTTCTGATTATGAGGCATGCAGTAGTGGAGGGCTCCGGATTAATTTTGACCACCTGGGGTTCTTCAACGTGCACTCATGCTTCATAGGAAATTGTCAGAAACTGACGTGACACATATATGAAGTGGTTAAAAGCAAGTTTTCTTCATACTTCATCCATCCCGTGAATTAAGTCCACGAGATTTATCGTAATCACAAGCGGGTTAGCAAGAAGGCGAGAACGTAGACGCATTCTTCACGGCTGTGCGTAACATTGCCAAGAAATGGCCACACCAAAGATAGGCTGTTGCGAGATCGCTTTGGCGACGGTCTTGAGGAACGACAGCAATGTGATTTCCGAGCACCTTTGCGGCATTACGAATTTAACGCTGGACAAGGTACTCCAGCATGCGGCTGCACTAAGATGCCGCACGCGCCAAGCGTGAAAGAGCAGTCCACGCGTCCGTCAATGTAGGCGCTGCACCCCTCTATATATAAAGTAGCGCCAACTACCCTTCCCTGCTTCTCCGTTCCACTGTCGCGCTCGGCGCGGCCAGGGCGATCGAGGCGCGATTAATAATTTGTCGGTTTAGCCTATAATCGATTAATCAATTTCGATGCGGGGTTTTTCGTCGATTAATCGGCTTTTCTTTCCGGGCGCTTTAATAAGGCTGAAAGACAGTTACCTACTCACGCAAGTACCTATTTTAACGTTATGAAAGGTGGGACCAGGATAACAAATACAAGCGTATAAACGTTTGATAAAGAGTATTGTTTAATTTGTTAAAGGCCAACTATAATTGCCACTAGTGACTAGTGAAGGAATAAACAATATATGTTAAAAATGGCACTTACTGAGTGAACCACTCAAGGATTAAACAAGAAATAGAAAAAAATGACACTTCATAAGAGAAATGGCACAAGTGAAAGGCGAGGTCTAACTAAAGTATGCAAAAATTGCAATATTAATATGGAGAGCAGAAAATTAATGGTTCATGTTATTGAACCACATGCTTTTTTCCACAGAGCGAAGGAATTTTAATTGGCTGAGGTGTTTTGGTGACAACCGGCACCTTCTTTTACTGGCCACGCAACCAGCGTGTGAGAAACGCCGCTCCGACGCTACAGGTGTTGCTGGGATCGACAAAAACTTCATCGCTACTTCAAATACGTGCTCCAAACCCATGCGCATGCTGTGCCACGTCTCCAGTTGGCTGGGATTGGCACGCCGATCAACGACTAGGTTGTTACAGTATGCCTTCGCAATTATACTAATGCAGTTACGGCGAAGTGCCTGGTCAACGGCGGTCCAGATACCACAAGAAGGAGGCGCCGTATTCGGCCTAGCAAGATCTTCTTCTAGAGCACGGCCGGTAGCACCGACCTTTTCAGCAACTTTTCCACCGGCATGCCCGATGTTTTTATTATTCAAAATTATATTAAAGTTTTCTTCTCATGGCCTTTCCTTGCTATAAATGAATATATCATGTTGTTAACATACTGAAGTACCGGACAATCATTGCCACCGCTGCTGAGGATGTTCGAAAACATACTTGTACCGCAGGTCAAAAATCGTCGCGGCCGCGTACGGGCGCAGGTACTCGATGCCATGTTCACTTCTGAGAGCAGCTTTTGCTGCAAATTGAGAGTGACGGGGTGAATGGGCTGGAAATTGTGGATACGCTGTAAAAGAAAATAAAGATTTACCACATTTTAAAGAGAAGAGTGTTTATTATGCCGCTGTTCTTTCAGCATGTGTGCTGTCCGACAGTGTAAATTCAGGCATGCTTAACGGACAATGTGACATGCGAACTGTCGGCGTGTATGTGAGTACAGAGTAGCCACTCGAACTCAAAATTATTGAGTAAAGATAATTCACCTGCTTTAGGCCGTACACCATCGGGATTACATCGATGAGTGTCACGGAACGACCCTTCGAAACCATAAGCGTGGCTTCCTCCAACGGCTTAATAGGTCCTTTACTTCGCCAAGAACGTCACGCTGGTCACGAGATTTAGATTGGGCGGCTTTCGCCGAGTGGCTCCTCTCTCCCTCTGAACCTGTAAGTCGACCCGGCTGGCAGGCTCGTACAACTTCAAGAAGCGCGCCAACATGTAATAGCAAAAATTCCACCGGGCCCTGACTTCCTGGATCCATTGCAATGCATCATGCTCCTGCTTGCCGTCCTGGAGCTGCATTTCCACCAATGTTCGTGACGCAACATCGCTGGTGCGAAAGAAGCGAATGATCATCTTCACCTTTATTAGCAGCGGCCGAAGGTCAACGAGGGGTGTACCGTCATCGGCGGCGGCATCGGCATCAGGGACGTCCTCCAGCGCAGCCTCAGCATCTTGTTCATTCTCCAGGACCACCAGAATCTCACGCGCTTCAAGTTCCGAAGGGGTTTTCCACACTGCTAGATGAAATGCAAGAACGCCCGTGTGCTTGCGTTGTAGTGCACGCTAAAGAACCGAAGGTGGTCAAAATTAATGCGGAGCCCTCCACTACGGCGTGCCTCATAATCAGAACTGGTTTGGCACGTAAAACCCCAGAAAGAAGAAGACCAATGGTCGCAGCTTGACCTACTTGGTTTAGAAGATGGGCTACACAGGGTGGCCCGGGTGTCCCCTGCGCCTTCTCTGGACCTCAATAAAGTTATTTTACTCACACAGAAAATGTGTTTATCGGCACAACATTTTTTGCCGACAGCTACCTTAATGTTCTGTCCACCATCTGTGATGACAGCCCGGACCTTCTTGTTGTCAATATTCCATTCGTCGCACAATTCGCGCATTGCTACGTGAAGATTCAAACTTGTTTTCCTTTCTGGCATCTACTTAAAGCCAGTTTCGACATTCACTAGTTTGGTACCTAAAACAGTAAAACATTGTTTATTAGGAGTATGCACAGAAAATATGGTTACGCGTCATGGCAAAGGAAAATGGTTTCTCATTTCTCAAATTTCCCAGAAAATATTTACCTTCTCTAAAGTTGACCGTGATGCCTAGGTACGACCGCATTGTACTTTCATATGTCCAAAGATAAGCCGTAAGGTTCAGATGATCAGCTGCTTGAATTCTCCGTTCATAATGTGCCCTCAGCTCCTCCTACTTAACCTCGAGGCTCTTTGAGACAGTATGCTCAGTGGGAGGCTTGTAGAGTGGCTACAATGCCTTCACGAACGTCTTGAAGCCATCCTTCGTGGCTGTAATCCGAGGCAAGTCGTCGTGCGCGATCATGTATCCGAGAGCATCAGTAGCATGCTTTTGACGGACCCCTGAAAAACAGCAACAGATAAAGGCACGCCGTCGTAGCCCTTGACAAGCTCCTCTTCTCGCTCTGCGAAAGTCACCGATCGCGAGTATAAAGAGTTACTTGAAAACACAATAGCAACGGATAGGCACTTTTCCATGAGTCCCGCAAACGAGGAAGAAACAGAGCCTGGAGGGCTTGTCGAGGCATTCGTGGGTTTTCTAGTTGCAGCCCAAGTGAATAATGTTACGTGAATTTGTTACATTGGTTACAAGGGTTTTGCAAAAGCTCTACTTACATATCACTACTTTTTTTAGAGCTCTGAGTAATATATAAATTTTATATATTGTACTATTATATCTATATGTACTATTAGGTGCAAGTGACAGAACTGTGATATCGTATTTGATTGCTGGTTACAATGTTGTAAACATGATACTTTCGTTTTCTGAAAATTTTCTATTTTTGCCAATGTTTATTAAAAAAATGACGAAATGTTACGTGAATTTGTTACATTGGTTACAAGGGTTTTGCAAAAGCTCTACTTACATATCACTCGTTTTTTTGAGAGCTCTGAGTAATATATAAATTTTATCCGCTTTATATGCACTATTAGGTGCAAGTGACATAACTGTGATATCATATTTGATTGCCGAGTTACAATGTTGTAAACATGATACTTTCGTTTTCTGAAAATTTTCTATTTTTGCCAATGTTTATTAAAAAATGACGAAATGAATCGAAAATTAGCAACGAACAGTTAATAGATTTTAACTTTTTCTTTCAAATGCAACAAACCTCATCAAAGTCGGAGCAGTGATTGCCGAGAAAAACGATTTCTCCTTTCTCATGTATTTAGATAGGAGCCCCTAGCTAAAGCTTCCTTTTAAATAGCGAATGAATAAAACTTCTCTAGACAGGCTGATTGGCGCCCGGAGCAGGAGGAGGATCGTTGACATCGTCGTCATCGTCGCCTTTCCTTGTAGGACGCCCCTTTGGCACTATAATGAATCATCCACGAAGTGAATGATGATGAGTGGGCGAAGCACCGGGGGTTCATTCGGGTATCCGTGAATCCCCCGTACATTGCCCACTCGAACATGCAAATGAGTGACAACACATGTGTACAGTAAGGGTTAGTTTTTGTCTTCCCTACACTCGGGGGGGGGGGGGGGGGGGCGTGCGTCATAAGACGTTCATAGTTGCTTTATTCGAGATCCTCAGTGACCTAACCAAGGTAACTCAGTTATATTTGGCTAAAATAAGGAGCGCGTTATGGGCAATCAGTAGGCTAAGTTCAAAGTGAAGGCACACATTACAAATTTGCCGTACATTACGCATGCAAGCGATCGGGAGCTTTATGTTTCACGAACAAAGCCGAATTTATCCCGCTGCTCGGGGGAAAACTGTAAGGAATACCGAGACCAAATCTAGCAAACATAGGAGGGGAGGGTATATGCTCAATGTTCTGGCGAAGTGAAATGTGTGTTGACGACGTACTGCTTTTAAAAGTTTCTAACAATAAGTTCCCTAAAGCGTTACATGCGAGCAAGGTTTCAAACGGAACCGTCATATACGGGGATATTTTTAAAGTGCAATGACAAGAAACTGAAAATCTTATTTCAACTGCTCGAAAGAACGCTGGAAATATATTTGTAATTCTGTAAGTCGCAAACATCTGCTGACGTTCGCCCTTTTAAGTACAGTCAACATAAAGGACTTCCAATATTCACAAGAAAAGAAAAAAAGCGAACGTCAGCAGCCCTGCTGCTCCGATGTCAGCAAGACTGCTTCGTCTTGCGTAGGCCGAGCAGCCTGTGTCCGCTCTTTCTTTTTCAGTTTGGGGCTAACTTCGCCTTTCTGTGGTGCTTCTTCCTGTCGCGTTTGCGATGACGCTTCTTTTCCCTTCGGGCTGCAGCTTCCTGCTCGTCGGTTTCATCACTCCTCGCACCGCCTCCCTTCGCCTTGTCCTCCTCAGTTCCCGACGCCACCGGTCCTACTACCTGACGAGATTGCTCTGTGGACGTCCAGTTGAAGTCGTCAAAGGCACCGGCCGCCGAAGGCTATGGAGCGTAAGGCGAGACGCCCGCATGGCGACCAGAGCTGGTAGAGGGCCTTGGGGGGTATAAAGCTTTTTTGCACCACTACAGGTGGAGCTGTGCTCGTGGCCGCCATACTATGCACACGCGCGCGTTCTTGCTGCAGTTCTTCTCTTGGACCACTAAGCGAACGTGATAGACCTGGGGTGACTGAAGGCGCCTCGGCTTTGTCGACAGCAGCGCAAACGCCTTGTCAGCTTAGTGTTTGGTAGCGAAGGCCTTAGTGGAGCGGAAGGCAGGTCGGGATTCAGCTTTCGGCGTCGAAGAGGCGGCTGTGGTTGCGCGGTCACAGAGCGGAGATGACGTAGCCGACTGCTCGCACAATTCGTTAAAGCAGTGCAGGTCTTCGTACATGCTGGAATCGGCGGCCGTTACGGGCTTACTCTTCGGAGGGCTGGTCGGCGACGGTGCGCACGAAGACGTGCTCGCACAACAGAGCGCAACTTTGCGCGGTGCCAGCTTCGGTCGTCTCGTGCGCCTTGGGTCGAACATGTCGAGTTCAAACAGCTCGAGTTCGCCGGGCGGCGAACGAGCGTAGCTGTCTTCTTGACATGGGTCCCACGCGGCCGCTTTCCGCTCCAGGGACTCAGGCCGTGGCTGGTCGTCGCCAAACTCCGACCAAGTCTGTTGAGTGTTTCCAGTGCGTGCCAACTGCGCGCTTGTAGCCTCGATCAGGTGACTGAGGTACAGAAGACGCGTACTACTCAGGTGCTGTAGGTCTGATCCTTCTGTGCGGCCTGTACTGGACCCGTGGTCGATCCCGTCGGTGCTTACAACGCAGCGCGATCGTGTGGATTCCAGTACACCGCTGCTTTTATGGTAGTCATCTTTGCGTCCTTGTTCTTCAATTTCGTGCGAGGCGCACGGGCTCGGCTTCCCGTATGTGACCCATTTTGAGTGGAAAACTGCGATTGTCTCCGCTTCGCTTTCGGACGATTCCTCGACTGCGCTCCTGCGGCTGCGGCTTCCTACATTGTATGCATTTGCGTAGTTCGGCATATCGTAGCGGTCTCGCGGAATGCTTATGTTGTCGGCGTTGAGTCCAAGGGGCACGCTTTGGCGCGCGTAAATGCGCGACGCAGCGAAGTCCCGTTTGGTGATCGTCGGTCGCTGCGCCAGCACTATCGCGGGACGGTCCGACGTTGGTGGTCCGTCGTCACCTTTTTCTAAACGGTCTAAAATCGACAGTTTTGTCTTGTCCGCGCTCCGACGGGCTCCGCCTGCCGTCGACATTTGCGCATCCGCATTGGGAATCTCAATAGACGAGTGCGTTCCCGCGTAATTAGAATCGTCGGTTCGTTCGAATCTACCTCCACCGTGGCTTGAACCGCAACCGGCTGAGTCTTGCTGGTCCAGGAACGGAGGCTGCCCAGGGCCAACTCCTCTGTATGATGGCCTGCTCATGTAGTACGGCCAGGCTGTGCCAAGCTGCCCGACGAGACACCAAATGGAGAACGGCGCACGAACTTGCGTGGAGAAGCCCGCTGCAGCGCTGTGGAGGACACGCGACGCAGCTCCCGGCGTCGGACGGCTTCGCACAAGGCGTGGGTGCGCCAGTGCAGCTCGGAGTTGGGCGTCCAAGTGTAGTTCAGACGTCCAAGCAGCACATGTCATAGCGTGCCTACATGTCGCAGCCCCGTTTGAAGCACAGCACGTCGCTGTGATAATGCGTTCGCTGGTTTACGCAGATATTGCACGCCTGTGAAGAGACGAGGGCTTTCGCAGGCCTAATCATTCACCTTGCTTGCTTTGATGATGATGATGCTGCCTCAATGAATGGCACAACCCCCTGTGGGGGATAGGCTACGAACCGGGTGGTATTATGTTGGAACCTAAAATAAATTAGTTTAGAAATAAATAAGTAATAAAAAAGGAAAATAGACGAATAATTGAAGATGAGAAACGAACCGATAATAAAAAAAATAAAGTAGTCTACACTAAGTTACTCAGCCTTGCCCAGATAGGAATAATATGAATTTAATAATAAATAAATACAGTAAAGGATATACGTAAATTTTGAATTATAATATTATAATTGTGATTTTGTGAGTGTACTTTCTGAATTTTCTAAATTTATAATTTATTGAAGGATAAATAATCAATTTTTGTGTCAGAGAAAATTATAAATGGCCCGGCAAACATTCCCGTGGCTATATTCTAACACCGTGGCTCCAAGTGACAGTATAATTTAACTGCTTAACGGCAGCCCTAGATTGCGAAGTGGAATTTCCAAACATCGTTGTCGATGATTAGAAAACCGTCGACACGATAATAAAAAGGGATCGATGAATTCTGGTTCATTGCAGAGGTAGCCTAATGGGGATGCCGCCAGACCACTCTGTGCAAGTAAAAGTTAAGTTGTGGAATACTGCAACACAGCCTTGTAAATGTTACTTAGAATTGCCGGCTAGGACACCACTGTCGGTTCCAAAATTAATTTAGATGTATGAAGTCTGTAGATTTTGCCAATGCGAGGCTCTTCTTGTCTTCGGTCAAAGAAAACTGCCTTTATCTGGCTGCAGTGTGTGGGGTCTCACACATGTGCTCTTGGGACAAAGGAACGACAATACAGTAGTGCAAACAATCACAAGGGCATTTATTGCACCTTTCATACACTAATACATACTAGCCGAATTGCTACCAATAGAACATTCACACGGGCGCGCGACAAATCAAGGAAGTCCGACTCACCGCGACCCGATAGCGAGCAAGTACGTTCGCCCCAGGCTATGACACCATCGCCTAGTCGTTCACGTGTACAGTCACGCGAACGGTGGCGCGCTCGAACGATCCGTGTTCGTCCATACCGGTGTCCCGCTCTAAGCCTCGCGCGACGGTCGCGCGAAGCGGGCCGGCACACGCGCGAAGCGTTCGTGCGTGTTGGTCGCCGATCCCCAGCCAAAGAGAGAGCGCCTCCGACCTTTTTCTCCCAAGTGACCCCGCCTATCGGTGGCATTAGCATCGCGACACTAGCGCCATCTCTCGCAACGCGCCGCAACCACCGCCGGGCTTAGCCACGCAGAGAAGCCGGACTACAGGTGACATGCGGGGAAAACAACATCAGGGGACGCGTGAGAGTCGCGCATCCCCACATCCCCCCAACCTTAAATCACTACACATACGCCGGCGAAACATGTCACAAGGCCTATCAACGCGCGCGTAGCGAACAAAAGTTAGTACATGCGACAGTGGCGCCGCCGAGTAAATGTCCACGCGTTATCCACAACGTGCGAGCCGACATTGACTCTGGGGTTCACCGCTGGCGTCCGTTGGTCACAGCACCACGTCTGCAGATTCGATGGCACGACTCCAGCCCAGGACTCCGGAAACGGCGACGCAGAAGTCGGCACGAGCAAGCGTCGCTCGCGCCCTGCTGACGAGAGCCGCAGTAGCCGTTGGTGACTGCCGGCTCTTTTCCCAGCCGCCGAGGGTTGCGAGCCGGACATTGGCGGCCGCCGAAGTCGCTGCGCCGAATTGACCACAGGCATCTCCAAAGCCTGGGGTAGCTCGATTGTAGTCCGGGGCAGCAGCGCTGACGATGTGCAGGTGACAGCAAACCAGGGGTGACTCCGCTCACGCTGCGTACACTCAACGCACTCGACAAACACTAAAGTAGTGCAAGGGAGAGGAATTCGGCATACGCATCGCCCACGTGGTACGATGTTGAATTCGGCTAGCGAAATTTCGGACGGCATTTCAGATGCTAAGTTCACGTGAACAAAGCTTGCTTTCTTGAGTCGAACGAGTAATTTCAATTCGTGCGAGGCGAACTAATGAGGGAAGCAATGTGCGACATCTCAACACCACGGTCCACCAGGTTGTGTCCCTCAACGTGCGACAGGCGGCTTTGTTAAGCCTTAGGCCTAATGCGTCGCTACTTTGACAACAACCGGCATCAAAAAAAAAAAAAAAGAAACAACACCCAAAATGGGCACAAGAACAGGCAGCCGCGAGGAGACGTTAGCTCTGTGAGGTGGTCCTACTCCGCTCGGTGCACACAGCATCCGAGTTGACGGCGCCCACCGTCCCAGACGGTGTCGGAGCGCCCGGTGCCAGGCCGCAATACCAGTCAGCCCGTAGCGGCACCCGTGGCCCGCGGCCACCCGGCTCCCTGAGCCTCGACTTCCGAAGTCAAAGATATAGAAGAAGCTATTTACATAAGAAATTCGGACCACCCACGAGGCTTCCGTACTCACTCGCTTCAGGCTTGCCAATGCTCCGCGGGCGCTAGGCCTCGCTCTCCCAGGATGCAGACCACGTGGCTCTCGTACCGACGAGTGTACTTCAAAACACTCGCGAAAAGGCTTAGCATGTTGAAAAGTTCAAACACGCTACAGCAACCGTCGCCTCGCTCAAGAAAGCACACCGCCAACACTAGCGATCAAAATCCACGCTAGGACTACGCTTCGGTTGAAACATCTCGAACCGAGCAAAGCTGTTAAAATTATCGTCCGATGCCCCAAGAGGTCCACGTTGGGCAGCCAGATGTGGGGTCTCACACATGTGCTCTTGGGACAAAGGAACGACAATACAGTAGTGCAAACAATCACAAGGGCATTTATTGCACCTTTCATACACTAATACATACTAGCTGAATTGCTACCAATAGAACATTCACACGGGCGCGCGACAAATCAAGGAAGTCCGACTCACCGCGACCCGATAGCGAGCAAGTACGTTCGCCCCAGGCTATGACACCATCGCCTAGTCGTTCACGTGTACAGTCACGCGAACGGTGGCGCGCTCGAACGATCCGTGTTCGTCCATACCGGTGTCCCGCTCTAAGCCTCGCGCGACGGTCGCGCGAAGCGGGCCGGCGCACGCGCGAAGCGTTCGTGCGTGTTGGTCGCCGATCCCCAGCCAAAGAGAGAGCGCCTCCGACCTTTTTCTCCCAAGTGACCCCGCCTATCGGTGGCATTAGCATCGCGACACTAGCGCCATCTCTCGCAACGCGCCGCAACCACCGCCGGGCTTAGCCACGCAGAGAAGCCGGACTACAGGTGACATGCGGGGAAAACAACATCAGGGGACGCGTGAGAGTCGCGCATCCCCACAAGTGGTAAGCGCAGTTGCCGGCAGCACATAGATATCGGCGGACCTTTTAAAGAAGCTCGTGCTAAACAATCAGCTATTTCATTCAGATGGATGTCTCGGTGGCTTGGCACCTATGCTAAATGAACAAACCTTAAGCAGGGTGGAGCTAATGTATGAAACGTTTTCAAAAGTGTAGAATTTGTTGACGCGTTCAGCACGCTGCATACAGAAAGGGAATCTGTGACGATAACAACTCTTGTAACATGTAGCGGTAACTTTCGCAATGCAAGAACTATTGCGAGAAGTTCGGCCTGAAAAACTGATGTGTAATCTGGCAGGTGAAGTGAAAAAGACCACTCGAGGGATGGTGAGTAAATTCCTACGATTGCCTTCTCTTCATACGATGAAGCATCAGCTGTCGCTATAACATTTATTGGTAAATTTTGCAAATAGTCTTGCAAAAGGGCATTCAAATATGTTGGTGGCAGTAGGTTTGCGTTATTGGGAAAAATGTCTGCAAATGCTATTTTAAGGGACAATGTGGACTTATCAAATAGAATGATTTCTCTAATGAGAACATTTAAAGGTGCTAATTGTGCCTGCACAAATACAACCTGTGGGGTTTGTAACCGTGGCCACGTGTTCTCAAAAAATGGATTTGGTTCACTAATAAATATATATATTCTGTACCTGTAAGATGAAATTCATAAGTTCTTAAGAAGGTTTGAACCGTATAGGCATGCGGAATCTCGTGTGAAGAGAAGGTAAGCGCGCCTCCTGGTACAACACGTTATTAGCCACGAATTTAGGCAGACCTCAACATATTCCAAGAGCTTCTCTCTCTAAAAGAACAAGTGGTCTTATTTTATATATTGCACTTCCAGAACAGAAAACACAGCCACATTCTAGAATGGGTCGTACATACGTACGGTAGATCATAATTAATGTGTCACTTCGCATACCAGAACGCCGGTTACTTATTATACGTAATAAACCTACGGCTCGTGTCCCTTTCGTTGCAATATTTTGTATGTGAGAACGCCAGTTAAGTTTTCCATCATATTGACACGTGCACTTGTTTATCTTTCACCGGTGGCCGCTTTTCACCAGCTAACAAATGGTAAAAGTTATCGCTCGGCGCAGGACGCGCCTGCATGGATCGGAAGTTCCTCGAACGTTATCGATGCTTCTATCCGTTGTATCTTGTCACCGACGCTTATGTAACCTGATTGTATGAGTGACGCGAATTGAGTAGTACTTTCTGGAAGACACACGGGCACCAGGGATTACTCTGGAACCTTCGATGACTGATGTATAAAAGCTGACGCGTTTCGCCGCTGACCAGATTTCGACGATCGCCGACTGTGTTCGCCACTATCGTTGTGCTACGAGTGCAACTTGATTTTGTGGGCACAGTTTCGACCAATAAAAAGTCCGTTTCGTCATTCACATTTTTGCGACTGTTTTATTCACCGTCACTACTACGTGACAATATGTGATACCCAGGTACTTAAGCGACTCTACCTTTGGAACGGTTCTCTGATCATACACTAATGATAATTGTATCGGCCCGGAAAGCTGAAAGACAAGGACTGCACTTTTGTTTACGCTTAGTGACAGGTGAAGATTATGAAGCCACGTCTGTAGAATACAGAAGTACACCCGTGAGCAAAAGTACACGGACGAATTTGCGAGTACACTGAAAAGTTCCCAATGCCAAGTTTGGACTGCAGTCCTCAATTTCAAGTTGCGTTCACAGGCAGGGGAAAGAAATGGCTGTATCGCGCAACCCCTGGTCCGTATACTTTTGCTCATGGGTGTACGTTTGCAAGGACAGGTAAAGGGAATTGATGTCTCTTGCTGTGGTCAAATTGCAATGTCGTCTGCATAGACATATAGATGAACTTCCCGGCGCAGTAGAATTGAACTCATCAACAGGTTAAGTAGTACAGGAGACAGAACAGCACCCTGGGCACCCGTCTTGTCTGATGGAACATTTTTGAAGAAAAACCGTTTTGAAAACAATAAAATTTTCCGTTTCTTAGAAATGCAAAATCTATGCCGTTGTATATCTTGGAAAATTGTAGGTCTGTAATCTGTCCTGCAGTAGTAAGAACTCGACGCTGTCATAAGCATTCGGCATGTCAAGAGTCACTAAAGCACTAAATTATTTTCTATGCCGAGCAAGTTGGATACGCCTTTCCAACTCTATATGCGCACACCAAATGAAGAGACCAGGCCGGAAACCTGACTTGGGCTCAGTAACGAATTTATAGATATATGATCCATCATGCGTTCATATAGAACTATTTCAATAAGTTTTACCATATTTGACGTATGAGAAATAGGTCGAATATTGTCAAGATTATAGCCAGCTCCTTGTTTTGTTAAGTAGCGGAATTATTTTGGCTGTCCTCCATTCTTGAGGAATCCAAGCATAGTTGTTGTTGTTGTTGTTGTTGTTGTTGTTGTTGTTGTTGTTGTTGCCTCAAAACATGGCTCGTACAAGCATAGTTTAGCATAGTTTAGAGAATATTTCACTGTGTTCAGAAGTTCTTCAGGAGACATTGGAAACAAAATTTTTAGCATGGCACACACCCACTATGGCGGATTGGCCAAGAAGCCGGCGGTTAAACGGGTGGGGCGAGGGGATGAAACTTGAGGAAAAAAGGGAATTTTGAGGGAATTTTCTAAATTATGCAATGAAACAAACTGATGTTAGAGACATTATTTTCTTATAGCAACGTGTACTTTTTTGAAAGGAGCGCAAGCTACAGGGTAATAAATTTTAATAAATTTAATTGGAATTTTCGAAGTTAATAAATAATAAATCAGTAAATTACCGTAAATTGGAATTTAGTCAAATTATGAATAATAAATGAGTTAATTAAGTAGGTATTCTCCTCGTGTCATCAAAGAACTCGCATACGGCCATGCATAGGTTCCTGTGGCTAAAACCAAATGTAGATGCCCCAAAGGATACAATGTTTTCAGTATTTATAGCAATGCCTCATTTTCGGAATGGAATTTGGAAGTATTTCTTTCTCTTCTTTGCGAATGGGCGGCAGGTTAATAAAAAAAATGATAAATGGTTCCAAGTTCTTTCCAGAAATAAAGTATAGCGGACGTCGCCAGAACAGACATGTGTAGATAAAAATTTAGGGGTAGAATATTACATCGTAATTTTGTGAATGAATGAATGAATGAATGAACCTTTATTTGAAGCAGTGAGTTGGCAGTCGAGGTGGGAGGATCCCTTATTCCAGGAACCCTCTGGCTTGGATCGCCCTCCGGGCCCGAGCGACGAGTTCGCGCTGGTCGACCAGGTCCGGCTTGGAGATCGCAGCCTTCCACGTCTCTACGAGGAGGGTTGGGTCTGCGTCTGCTGCTATTGGTTGTGTCGTTGGGATGCTTGCTCGGGTGCGCTTGCATTGCAGTAGGAGGTGCGCCAGGGTGTCTGGCACGTTGCAGTGTGGGAAGGTGTAGCTGTATAGAGTCGGGTGGAAATGATGCAGTGAGCTTCCGTGGGTGAAGGTATTGCTCCGGAGTCGCCTGTAGTCGGTGCCTTCGTTTCTCGTTAGTTTTGGATGTGGTGGAGGGTATACCCTGCGTCCAAGCCGATAGTGCTGCAGTAGCGCTTGATAAGTTGGCGGTATTGTTTCCGTTTCCTCCGCTGATTTGGGTGGGTGGGACATGTCGAGAATCTCGGGCGGGGAGGCCCGGTTGACGCTTGCGCGGGCCGCGGTGTGTGCCGCTTCATTCCCCTCGAGTCCCTCATGTCCCGGAACCCACATGATGCAGGTGTAGGGGGGAGGAGTGTCGCCACGTTTCAGTATGTTTATCGCTTTGACGGAGATCCTGCCCTTCATGTAGTTGCGTGCCGCTGTTTGAGAGTCGGTGAAGACCACTATTGCATCCTCGCTTGTATGGGTGGCGAGTGCTATAGCGGCCTCCTCTGCTGTGTCCGCGTGTTTGGCGAGAATTGTCGCCAACGCCAGTCTCGTTCCCCTGTAGTCTGTGACCCTGATGGCGAAGGCGTTTCGGCCCGGATACTTGGCTGCGTCCACGTAGCGCGCCTGCGGGTCGTTACGGTGCTTGTGTCTGATGGCGTTTTTTACCCTGGCGAGCCGTCTGCCTCGATGGTGTTCTGGATGCATGTTCCGAGGGATCTGATGAACTTGTAGACAATCTCGGAGCTTCGACATGATATTTTCCTTACGTTCGCCATCAAGTTCTAGGTTGGTTGCGTATCCTGTGCGTCGGAGGACTGCTCGGCCTGTGGTTGTGAGCTTGAGTGTCTCGATCTGGTTGATGAGGTGCGCTTCCGCGAGTTCTTCCCAGGAGTTGTGAACTCCCATGCGAAGCAATCGGTCAGTGGAGGCGGTTGTTGGCAGTCCTAGGGCGAGCTTCGTGGCCTTTCGTATTAGGAGGTTTAGCTTTTTGTTTCTCGGCTGTCTTCAGGTTGAGGTAAGGAGTTCCGTATGTAATGCGGCTGTAAAGGAGGGCTTGTACCATTCGCAAGGTGTCGTGCTCTTTGAGGCCATTGCGGCGATTTGCCACCCGTCGTATCAGATGAGTCAGCTGTGCCACAGTGTTCTGTAATCTAGGGAGTGTGGCGGAGCCGGACCCGTCCTTGTGTATATGGAGTCCGAGGATTCGAAGTGAGTCGACCTTCGGTATCGGGACTCCCTGAAGAAGGACTTGAGGGTCCGGTGCGTCGTGGCTTGGGGGCCGGCCCCGGGTGCGTGCCGCGAGTACGAATAGCTCGGATTTATCCGGGGCACAGTGGAGGCCGCAGGTGTTCAGGTACCGTTCGATGATGTTTGCCGCCTCCTGAAGACGGTCCTCCTGTTCGCCCGTGCTCGCGCCTCTCGTCCACAGTGTGATATCATCTGCATATAGAGCATGAAATATCCCTGGGACGGTGTCTAGGAGGCGGGGAAGTTTGAGGAGGGCCACGTTGAAGAGGAGTGGCGAGATTACCGAACCCTGCGGCGTACCCCTGTTAGGTAGGTGAAATGTCTTGCTCCGGAGATTGACAATTCCCACAGTGGCCGTACGGTTGGTGAGGAAAGCGTGCATGTAGGCGTATGTTTTGGCACCGCAGCCGATATCTTCTAGGTTACGGAGAATGGCTTCATGGCTCACGTTATCGAAGGCGCCCTTTACGTCTAGAGCTAGAATGGATGATATCTGCGTTTGCTCAAATGGTCAAGAATATCTTCCTTTAGCTGGAAGAGAACGTCCTGCGTGGAGAGCATCTGGCGGAAGCCAAACATGGTGTGTGGATAGCAATCGTTGTCCTCGAGATGTGTGGTGAGCCGCTCGTTGACCATGTGTTCAAACTGTTTCCCGGCGCGTCCTGGGAGATGGGGCGGAGATTTGCGATGGAGATGGGTTTGTTCGGCTTGGGTACCATGGTTACCTCCGAGTGTTTCCAGGCTGTTGGTAGCTCACCCTTAATCCAGCAGTCGTTATAGTACCGAAGGAGAGCCGCCAACGCCCGAGGGGGTAGCTGTCGAAGATGCTTGTTGGTGACTCTGTCTTTACCCGGGCTCGTATTGCGTGTTAACCTAGAGAGGGCCGCCTGTAACTCTGCCTGTGTGAAAGGCCGATCTAGCTCTTCGTTCAACGCTCCTTCGTACTCCCTGGTGGTGGAAAGGTTGGTGGCAGTGGTTTGCGGGTTAGCTGAGCCGTGTAGCTTCATCTGAAGTTCTTGGAGAAGCTGATCCTCTGTGCCGCCATAGTTGTGGATTAGCCGGTGAATTGTATGTCTTTGTTGGGTTTTGGTGTGCTGTCGTCCACCAGGGCTCGAAGTACATGCCAAGTTTTCTTTGTGCTGAGCGTCCCTTGAAGTTCGTCGCAGAAGGATCGCCAGTTCTGGCTCGCTAGCTGTTCAGGGTACTCCTGTGCCTGCGTGCTTAATAGAGTTTTGAAATTTATGTGTGGGACACCATTGATTGTTCCAAGGGTAAATCAAATGGTTTAAGTCTGTTATTTGGAATGTATGTTTTGCAGAGTCCCCGCAGGGGCGTCTGCGTCAGCAGGCGTTTGGTGTGTGGCGACACCACGGACCCGAGCAGACGAGGGTTGGACCCTCCGGCGCTTAACCGTGCGTGGCTTAGCCGTGTCCGGGGAAAAGGGGATCCTGGGGGTTGAGCGAAAGCTGAGTGCTTGGACCTTCATGGCCCCTCAGCGGAGGCAACATACCCCTTTGGCCTCCGCTTCGCGTAGACGGCACCCCCGGACTGACCCACCCGGGGGAAATCGGAAGTTGCCTTTTCCTGTCTCTCTCCCCAATCTTCGTCTTTCTCTTTCACTTTCAATCTTTCCTGTCCTCTCTTTATTTTCCTTTTACTTCCGACTTCATGGGCAGCAAAGGTTAACCTTGTGCACTATATCCAGCCTTGGGTATAGGTATTTGGTTATAGTGGGGATGCACTGTTGGAGTGTACAGAACTGAATAGTTTGTCCTGTGTCGTCCCCTAGTTGGGCTCCATGGTGGGTGGCGGCCATCCCTGCCTAATATAGCAGTCTTTTTATGGAATCCAATTTCCCTTCACTCCCTGATCGCTCCCTCAAGAGGTGACGCACCGATGAACCCTTCAAATTCTTCATGCAACCAAAAGAAACCTTCCCAAAGTATCATGTAATTCACAGTCAGCACGAAACCAAGACAGTCTGCACAATATCTCCTTTTGTTGTGTCAAAATCTTTGACCGAATCACTTGGCCCAGGCTACAAAGTAATTAAGATGGGAAGCGGCGACCTTCTTCTTGAAGTTCGTGACAAGACCCAGTACAGCAAATTCTCAAAACTGATTGCTTTTGGAGACATCCCTTTATGAGTAGACCCACACAGATCCTTGAACACTGTCCGCGGAGTCGCCTCTGAAGGTGACCTACTTGATCTTAGTGCTAGCGAGCTACTTGAGGGGAGGCAAGACTAGAACGTAGTAAAAGTTCAAAGAATAACCATCAGGCGCGACGATAAGCAAATCCCGACAAAACACATAATCATTACCTTTGGAACAAGTAACCAACAGACTCAATCGAAACTGGATACTACAAACACCGTGTACGGCCATACATCCCGAATCCGCGCCGGTGCTTCAAGTGTCAGCGTTTCGGGCATGGTTCGCAAACCTACCGAGGGCGCACAACTTGTGCAAAATGTGCATCCAATGAGCACTTATCTGACACCTGTATTTTCACCACCCACTGTGCTAACTGTGACGGAGATCACCCCGCTTACTCCCGTTCATGCCCGTCTTGGAAAAAAGAAAAACAAATCATTGAACTCAAAATCAAATTTAATCTATCCTTCCAAGAGGCACGCAAACGCTTCTCTATGCACAATCAGTCTAGTCCGTCCTACACCGATGTGGCACGCCGGGGGGCAGCGCCACATCATTCGGCGGCCGCCCAAGTCACACGCAGGGTGACGGCGGTCACGCCATCACACTGCACTGCACGGACCGCAACAGAGGCTGTTGCGGTCCGTGCAGTGCTCTTTAATAAGCTGGTCACAATTTCCTCTTTATACATTCCCCCAACTACAATCTATCAACAACAGAATTTCACAGCTTTATCCATGAACTGCCCGAGCCTTATATTGTCGTAGGCGATTTTAATGCACACCACACCCTTTGGGGAGATTGTCGCTGTGATGCTAGAGGGCGCTTAGTAGAAAGCTTCCTCCTCTCTACAGGTGCATGCTTACTCAATAAGAAAGAGCCTACATTTTACAGCGTGGCAAACAAAACATATTCATCGATTTAAGCATTGCATCTAGTAGACTCGTGCCATACCTAGAATGGAACGTGATTAAGAATCCACATGGGAGCGACCATTTTCCAATTGTCATAAAATTAATAAAAGCTGATGAGTGCTCTCCACGCGTCCCCCATTAGAAAGTCGAGTCAGCCGACTGGAAGCGTTATAAAGAAGTCACACGCATGAACTGGGAAGACATCTCTGCACTTCCTATCGATGATGCAGTGGCGTATTTGACAGCGTTTATTGTTGATGCGGCGTCACTATGTATGCCCGAAACAAATGGATCGCCTTCCAAACGACGTGTTCCCTGGTGGAACGATGAATGTAGGGAAGCGCGAAAGAAACAAAATAAGGGTTGGAATCACCCCCGCGACTCCCCGACTACAGAGAACCTAATCAGCTTCAAGAAAATAAAGTCGGAAGGAAGAAGAATGCGCCGCCGTGCCACAAGGGACAGCTGGAAAAGATACATATCTAGCATAAATTCTTATACAGACGGAAGAAAAGCCTGGACTAGGGTAAACAAGATAAAAGGCCGTGAAACTCATCCTCTACTATACACAAGGAGACACTCTTGAGGCCCAAGGTGATTGTCTAGGGGAACATTTTGAGTACATTTCTAGTTCATCCCATTACTCGGATACATTCTTGAGACACAAGCGACAAGCGGAGCGATTGCCTCTGGATCGGAAAGGATACAGAAATGAACCTTACAACCGTCCATTTAACATGGCGGAATTTCAGGCAGCATTAAACTGTTGTAATAAATCGGCCCCTGGAAACGATCGAATAGTCTACGAGATGATCAAACACTTACACCCCGAAGCACACAAAACACTCTTATCGCTTTTCAATTCCAGATTTTCGGCCAGCTATATTCCGTCCGCCTGGAAGGAAGCAATAATAATTCCTATTCTTAAAGAAGGCAAGGACCCGTCTTCGGCCAGTAGCTATTAGCCTATAGCTCTGACAAGTTGTATATGCAAACTCTTTGAGAAAATGATTAACCGGCGCCTCATCTATTTCTTGAAAGCAACAAAATACTCGATCCCCCTCCTAGGGTGGGGTTTCAGGAAGGTAGATCCACAACAGATCACCTTTTCCGCATCGAGACAAATATCCGTGATGCCTTTGTACACAAACAATTTTTCTTATCAGTATCTTTAGACATGGAGAAGGCATACGACACAACTTGGCGTTTTGGAATACTCCTTGACCTGGCTGGAATGGGAGTCCGAGGCAACTTTTTAAATGTGATTCAGAGCTGCCTCTTTGATCGCAGGCTCTGTGTTAGAGTTGGTAACGTCCTGTCTCGTCCATTTACTCAGGGGACTGGCGTACCACAGGGTGGAGTGCTAAGCTGTACTCTATTTGTTGTGAAAATGAACTCGCTCCATACTATTATACCACGTACAATGTTTTATTCTGTATATGTGGATGACATCCAAATAGGTTACAAATCGTGTAATCTTAGTATATGCGAGCGACAAGTACAGCTTGGTTTGAATAAATTGTCGAAGTGGGCGGACGAAAACGGTTTTAAACTGAACCCTCAAAAAAGCACGTGCATCCTCTTCTCGAAGAAGAGAGTTGTAATACCAGATCCCGTTATTGAGCTCAATGGACAACGGTTATCCGTTAGCCATGAACATAAATTTTTAGGCCTCATTTTAGACTCTAAATTAACTTTCGTCCCACACTTGAAATATCTGAAAGCGAAGTGCCTGAAGACAAAGAATCTGCTCAAACTCTTGTCCCGCACATCTTGGGGAAGTGATAGAAGGTGCCTCTTGAACATATAGAAAAGTCTCATACGGTCACGACTTGACTACGTAGCCATTGTCTATAACTCTGCTACGCCTAGTGCTCTGAAGATACTGGATTCCGTCCACCACTTGGGTATCCGACTTGCTACAGGTGCGTTCAGGACTAGTCCTGTGGAAAGCCTGTACGTTGAATCCAACGAATGGTCTCTACATCTCCAAAGGACATACTTAAGTTTCTCCTACGCCCTGAAGGTGAAATCAGATGTACACCATCCACGCCATTCAGTTATTCGTAACTTGTCCACGGACAGGCTGTTCCGTAACCGCCCGACCACTAGGCTTCCTCTGTCCCTCCGGTTAGAAGCACTGTCCGAAGAAACAAACGTCCCTCTTCTAGAGAATGTCCTAATGGCTCCTACTCGGCTTCCACCGCCTTGGGAGTGGCAGACTATCAAATGTGACATCTCTTTCGTAGAAATATCAAAACGAGCACAAGAACACATACACTCACATTTTCTTGAACTTCAGGATAAGTATTCTTGTGCGGAATTTTACGCAGACGCGTCGAAGTCTCCTGCTGGTGTTGCTTATGCAGCACTAGGACCATCATTTTTAATATCCGGCACGTTGAATCCATATACAAGTATTTTTACAGCTGAAGCGCATGCGATACTCTCTGCAGTTAAATACACAAAAAAATGAATCTCACAAGGGCTATTGTATTCACGGACTCATTGAGCGTAATCCGAGCTCAAATGAGTGTACGAAAACACAAGAACACTGTTTTTAACGAACTATATGCATTGATGTGCTCAGGTTACACGGTTAAACAAGTCATCGTCCTATGCTGGGTGCCTGGCCATAGTGGCATAAAAGGCAACGAAGCTGCTGACGAGAACGCTACCTCAGTAGCTTTTAGCGACGCTGACAAAAACATACCAATTCCAGCCACAGATCTTAAACCATGCTTAAAATAATAAATCATAAGCTGAAGAAGCACTGGCAGAAACAGTGGAATACCCAGGTATTCAATAAACTGCATTTTATCAAACATAAATTAGGGCACTGGATATCGGAGAAAACAGCACGATACAAGGAAGTGCTCCTCTGTCGACTAAGAATATGTCATAGCTTCGGCACCCACTCTTACTGCTGACTGGAAGTGATCCTCCATCATGTCGAAGGTGTGGTCACAGCCTTACACTTGTCCATGTCCTCATCCAATGCAGGGAAATAGAAAGGGAGCGTAAAAAGTACTTCCATTCTGCGTATCGCCAGCATATTCTACCTCACCCTGCATTTTTTCTAAGCAGCGAACCGCCTTTTAACTTGCAACCAGTGTTTAGCTTTTTACATGAAGTTAACGTGCTAGAAATAATTTGGCCGGGTCATGTGTAGCACAGCCTCGCCTTCGGGGCTGTAGCCGCAGTGACATAAGTTCTCAAAGCACGTGCCTCTCAGCTTTCTACTTCATGAGCCCTGTGGAGGCAGTAGTGCTGGTACGTCTATTTTATCACCTTTCCGTAGTGAAATTTTTATGCTCCTTTATTTTTTTCATGAATCATTGTCATTATATTTTACGAATTTTACAGCCGACCCGTTCTTAGGCCTCTTTACAGCCACATTACATTTGCAACTCAATTTAATCACTTCATTCATAATACATAAACAATTCATTACCATATGTCATGGCGCTGTTTGGCCATAGCTGGCCCTTGCGCCATTAAACGCCACACATCAATCAATGTTTTGCAGGGTATTTTAAAAGAGATAGTTTCCTAAACCTAGCCGCGGTAATATAAGCAGAAGTCGGCAGAACATGCCTGACCGGTCAATGTAGTTTAAAAACAAACCACGGTGACCTGGTACCCACATCAAGCACATCAGCCTTAGGTCGAGGGATTATTGCTTCTGTTTCATTGAAAACTGTACTGTCTGAGGATGAGGTGAGTGCTGTACTCACTGGCAACGAAACGGTTACTATTACAGCTGGCGAAGAATTTACAGGAAGTTTGCGAAGAGATATAGATTCGAATAAATACGGCAAGTAGACACTTCATGCAAACAGAAGCATACCAGCAGAAAAAAAAAAGAAAAGAAAGAAACCTGTAGCCTGTATGCTTATCCCATAAAACAATGCTAAACTGCACAAATCCTGTTTCTGATTGCATTTTCAAGGACCTATCAGATTAGCTGCAAGAAAATCTTCTAACTATTTAAGAATTAAAGATGAATAAGTGAAAACCAGTATTTAAAACTTATGAGCACCTATCAGAAGCCATACACACCAATTACTTTCTTCTCCCCAGCGTGTATGAGCCACGTTTTGACAACATCCTGAACTTTGCTCCTTTTTACAGGTTACGATCATGATATAATATCAGACAATCGGATGATAACATAAAGTCTTAACAAAAAAATGGGTTGCAATGTACTTTACACAATTAACTCAATGTTTTGTATTAGCTGTCAAACAATAAAAAAAACATTCCAGCATGCACATTTAATTCAGTTAGGTTACTTATTTGGCCACGATAGGACGCATGGGGTTATGGGCAAGCCAGTGATGAACTATTTTAATAGCGAGAGCAAATGGTGTCGGCTTAAGAGTGGAGAGATATAAACTTCACAACTTGGATGTTTCAGACATGCAGCCTAGAAACCACACATGGCCTTTGGAGGTGTTGTGTGTTGCCGATGTAGCTCTCCTCATTATCTTATCAGCCAACAGCTACCACTTGTTGAATTTATACTTTGCATGAGGCAACATTGTGGTGCTTCACATAAGGTAGTTTCATCGCACATGCGCTCTCTTCAATGTGGTGCTTATTTGGCAGTCAGGCAATGTCTACGCAGAGTTCTTGTCAAGACAAACTTAAAAAAATTAATAGTCAATAGAAAAAGTACTCCTTAAAGGTGCAAGGCTTTGAAGGGCCTTAGAAAACTATCCTATCTTCAGGCGCACCACAGCAGCCTGCTGAAAGCTAGATACCATGTCTGTAGTTTAATGCGAGAAGTTCATTTCCCTGCTGGGTGAAGGGGAAGAAAATTGCCAAAAGCAAAAACAGGACACTGATAAAATATGCTTGTGGCAACTGACATAACTGCAGTGGTGGATAAACAGGATACAATGTCCTTCAGGTAAAGCTTGAAAGACAACAGGAAAATGAATTGCATAATGAAATCAAGCAAGTGTACTTACTATATATAAGATCCCACATTTGTCGGGAACAAGAACTTCCTGGGTTGTGAGGGCTTCAAAAATGCGACGGGTAGACAAAGGAACATTTTCCCTCCTAAGGCAGCGAGTTCCCGTATCTGCAATTTACAAGGTTTTGTACCATTAATTGGAATGTCCAACAGTTCAGATATCACTAAGCAATTTTTATAGCAGGTAAATTTTTAAGCGACCCACCGACTGAAAGTGAGTTTCAGGCTGCAGTATAAGATGCCGATATTCTAGTTGACATTAAGCGGAAAAAATGGAGCTGGGCAGGCCATGTAATGCGTATACGTGGGATGGATAACCGGTGGACCATTAGAGTTACAGAATGGATACTAAGAGAAGGGAAGCGCAGTCGAGGACGGCAGAAAGCTAGGTGGGCTGATAAAGTTTGGAAATTTGCAGGTGCAAGTTGGAATACGCTAGCGCAAGACAGGGGTAATTGGAGATCGCAGGGAGAGGCCTTCGTCCTGCAGTGGACATAAACATAGGATGATGACGATGATTATAAGATGCTGTCAAACTTGATTGCAACCGCCCAGATTCTCTGGTCGTGATCCTTTGCGACTCTCGACCGGCGCTGCTGCCTGTTCAACGACCGGAGACCGCCTGGCTTGGCGTCGATCTGCTGACGGAAAAGCTGCGCGCCCTCGCGTGGAGTGCATAGGTTTAAATACCGGGGGTGGGGGGGGGGCAGAGGAGGGCAAGGGGGGGACACTGGTGGAGGGGCAAATGGCACACTGTGCCCCTCCACTTCTTACAGTGAAAGGACAAAGTGTGCGTTTAGCACACACCCCCCCTCCCCCTAACACACACACACCCCGGCCACCGCACACTTTTAAATTGGGCGCTCACGGCTGCACACTGGAAAATCCAACCACACAAGAGCTGCGGCAAATTTAATTTGATTCTGCATACATTAGCGACGTAGACAATGCTTTTATTTATTACGTAACTCCTGTTTGGGCAATGAGGATTGTCGTTCGTGCTTCGCCGCGAAGAGACGTAGTAGACGACGAACAGGGTGTGTCATACGCACTGGCATAGCGCAGAAGGCTGGCACTGGGCAGTTCCCGCTATAACAAATTGAACGTCACGCTTCTTGTATCGTGCCCACTTTTTGGGACCACACAATCACATTGAAAACACATTAGTTTGCTATATGTAACCTAAGGGCGAGAGAAGAGGTCTGGCTGAAGCATTATAATCAGCCGCGCCCAACGATGGAGGGCCCCACTACATAATATTGTTGAATTATCAAATACTGGAACTATGGCATCTACACACACACACACACACACACACACACACACACACACACACACACACACACACACACACACACACACACACACACACACACACACACCACACACACACACACACACACACACACACACACACACGCACACACGCACACACGCACGCACACACACACACACACACACACACACACACACACACACACACACACACACACACACACACACACACACACACACACACACACACACACACACACACACACACACACACACACACACACACACACCACACACACACACACACACACACACACACACACACACACACACACACACACACCACACACACACACACACACACACACACACACACACACACACACACACACACACACACACACACACACACACACACACACACACACACACACACACACACACTGTTCGCTGAAAACACTTGTGTGTGTGTGTGTGTGTGCGTGTGTGTGTGTGTGTGCGCGCATAGTGATTTCTGAGACCGAATTGATTAGTGCCAAAATAGAATGGAATAGTTTTCGACTAATGAATAGCCGTTATCACAATTATTAGAAAAAGATGTTCGGATCCCAGTATTCTTAATATTAGCAAGTTTCTGTCATTACATAGTGCGTTATGAACCGTTGTTTATTAAAAGCACAAATGAAGTATTAGGAGTAAACAAATAGACTCTTCGCATGCACAGAGCTTTTCAGAGAGTGCGAATGATCGCTGTGCAGCTTGTAAAGTATGGATACGTAAGTTAAGTAGCCTGCTACACTTTACGCAAGTTCTCGTGTTTTATGTCTATCCATGCCCGCGGCGGTCAAAATTTACCGTACTTTTGCTCCAATTTTACGGGTATGTTTATTTGGGCGTAGTTGACGTTGTGAAATATTCCGAAAGTAGTAAAAAAATATTCCCACACCCTTATATATATATATATACACGTCCAGAGGTTCTCAAATTGATTTGTGTAATCACCACTTATCTGTATATGTTGGCGAAAACGAACTTCAGGAATCGCGACAGTAGGGCGATTTGGTGACCAATAATTTTGCTAACTAGAGTTTGTATTGTGCCGTCTTTCTGCGTTTTTGTGTCGTTTTTGTTTAGCGCTTCATACATTAAAGAGAAAACGACATTGTCCAACGTGCAGAGCCATTACAATGCGATTACAACACTTGCTTGAATTTTATTTATTGGCATGTGTCACTTCTGACATTCACTGTTCATTTTATTTTTAGATTGTTTCAACATAAAGGCCACATAATATAACGAAAAATTGGGCTTGGTTTCCGCTAAGCATGGTAATCTGTAGCGCGAACTTCACGAAACACAAGAACAAAGGGAGACACTCACCAAGCGCTGCAACTTTCAAATGAAGTTGTATAATATACTTTAGTTGCAACTGGTAGCGCTTGGTGTCTTGCTTCTCCGTTCTTGTGTTTCTTGAAGTTAGCGCTACTTATGACTATGCATAAGAGTTACACTAGCACACGTTCCCTGGCAGAAGCAAAAAAAGTAGAGATTTCATATTTTGAGGAAATGGGGACCACTTTTTGGGTGATATATGCCGAAAGTTTGAACCGCGTTCGTTATTTAATTGCTTTGAAAATATTTACTAAATATATGCTTATTTCTCCCAACTTTTATGCCTTATACAGGGTATCTTAGTTGTTTTTCCCGGTTTCCACGGTAAACAATGCGAGGCATGGTGTTCAGTGTTCACATTAAGGAATGATGTTCTGAGTGACGAGCGATGCATGTCTAATCTGTGTTAGTTCATTGCAGCCTTTGTAGAAAGTTACTTATTCAAGCGTTCCAAGGTGTCATATGGTAGTTATTCAAAATGTTTTTCAGACTACTAAAACAACTAGATCAGGTACGAACTTTAAGTTCCGTGATTTTTGTTCGTCATACGAGGCTCACAGTTCGTTTCTCCCTTATTTTCGGTGAACTAGACATGGCACTTTGTTGATATTTGGAGAGAACCAGGGGCGCGGTATGGGTAATGTGTAGGCAACGTTCTATATGGGGTGGCAAAATGCGCCTTTTTGCCATTCATTACTTATTGAAGTGGTCCGGAACGTTATTAATGTTTAATAAAGCTTGTTGTTGGGCGAGTTGGTTAATACTGCGAGGAAATAAGTATACTGAGCTCAATTCAACACAAGGACGTAGTAAGGGACACGGACAAGCGCTATACTTTCAACAGTTGAAAGTAGGGACACGAGAGGGGGAGAGTGCCGTGTGATGGAGGGTATAACAAAGCCAGCAAGCTGCCACATGGGGAACACTTTTGCTTTGCCCTAGCGTGCAGGTGCATGTACGCTGAACGTTTCTTGTATGTTTGCTTTGGAGCACACTGCCCACATGTAACCATGCATTAAACTTGTATTACTTGTTTTTACGTCGCTTCGTCTACCCCATCGGACCTTCTCCGATAGTCATCCTGGTTCGAGCTCGAAGCAGACGCTGTTGAAGGTTCAGGAAACCCCGGCCCGTAACCACAGGCATATTTTAAATATCTAAAATCAGGAAACTGAAAACCTTATTTCAACTGCTCGAAAGAACGCTGTAAATATATTTTTAATTCTGAAAGGTCGCAAACATCTACTGACGTTCGCTTTTAAGTACAGTTAAGATAAAAGACTTCCAATATTCACAAGAAAAGAAAAAAGCGAACTTCAGCAGCCCTGATGCTCCGATGTCAGCAAGGCTGCTTCGTCTTGTCTAGGCCGCGCAGCCTGCGCCCGCACTTTCTTCTTCAGCTTGGGGCAAACTTCGTCTTCCTGTGGTGCTTCTTTCTGCCGCGTTTGTGATGACGCTAACTTTCCCCTCGGGCTGCAGCTTGCTGCTCGTCGGGTTCATAACTCTTCGCATGACTTCCCTTCGCCTTGTCCTCAGTTGCCGACGACGCCGTGTCCTACTACCTGTCGGGATTCCTCTGCGGACATCCACTTGACGCCGTAAAAGCCATCGGACGACGAAGGCTTTGCAGCATAAGGCGACATGTTCTCGCGACAACCACTGCTGATAGTAGCCCTTGGGTATATACAGCTGTTTTGCACCCCTACAGGTGGAGCTTTGGACGTGCCCGCCATGCTAGGCACGCGCATTCTTGCTGCAGTTCTTCTCTTGGACCACCAAGCGAACGCGATACACCTGGAGCAACTGAAGGCGCCTCGGCTTTCTCGACGGGCGTGCAATCGCCTTGTCAGCTTGGCGTTTGGTAGCGCAGGCCTTAGTGGAGCGGGAGTCAGGTCGGGCTTAAGCTCTCGGCATCGAAGCGGTGGCTGTGGTGGCGAGGTCACAGAGCGGGAATGACGTAGCTGACTGAGCGCATGATTCGTTAAAGCAGTGCAGGTCTTCGTACATGCTGGAATCGGTGGCCGTTACGGGCAGAACTTTCTTACTCTTCGGAGGGCTGCTCGGCGACCGATCGCACGAAGACTTGCTCGCACAACAGAACGCCGCTTTGCGCGGTGCCGGCTTCGGTCGTCTCGTGCGCCTACTAGGGTCGAACATGACGAGTTCAAGTAGCTCGAGTTCGCCGGGTGGCGACAGAGCGTAGCGGTTCTCTTGACATGGGTCCCACGCGGCCACTTTCTCCTCCAGGGACTCGGGCCATGGCTGGTCGTCTCCAAACTCCAGTGCCGACCAAAGCCGTTCAATGTTTCCAGCGCGTGAAAACTGTGCGATTGTAGCCTCGATCAGGTCAACGAGGTCTGGATGACGCGTACTGTGTAGGTGCTGTAGGTCTGGTCCTACTTTGCGGCCTGTATTAGACCCGTGGTCAATCCAGCCGGTGTTCTCAGCGGAACGCGATCGTGTGGATTCCAGTACACCGCTGCTTTCATGGCAGTTATCTTTGCGTTCTCGTTCTTCAATTTCTTGCGAGGCCCGCAGGTTCGGCGTCCCGAATGTGACCCATTTCGAGTGGCGAACTGCGATTGCCCCCGCTTCGCTTTCGGAAGATTCCTCGACTGCTCTCCTGCGGCTGCGCCTTCCTATATTGTATGCAATTGCAGGGTTCGGCACATCGCAGCGGTATAGCGGAATGCGTATGCTGTCGGCGTTGAGTCCAAGGGGCACGCTGTGGCGCGCGGAGATGCGCGACGCAGTGAAATACCGTTTGATGCTCGTCGGTCGCGGCGGCAACGCTATCGCGGGACGGTCCGACGTTGGTGGTCCGTCGTCACCTTTTTCGAAACGGTCTAAAATCGACAGTTTTGTCTTGCCGGCGCTCCAACGGGCTCCCCTCGCCGTCGAAGGTTGCGCATCCGCACTGGGAATTTCAGTAGACGAGTACGTTCCCGCGTAATTAGCACCGTCCGTTCTTTCGAATCTACCTCCACTGTGGCTTGAACTGCAACCGGCTGAGTGTTGTTGGTCCTGGAACGGAGGCTGTCCCGGGCCATCTCCTCTGCGTGATGGCCTGCTCATGTGGTATGGCCAGGCTTGTCTTAGCAGCCCGACGAGACACCAAATGGAGAACGGCGCACGGGCTTGAGCGGAGAAGCCCGCTGCAGCGCTGTCGAGGACACGCGAGGCAGCTCGCGGCGTCGGACGTCTTCACACAAGGTGTGGGTGTGACAGTGTCGCTCGGAGTTGGGCGACCAAGCGTACTTCAGACGTCCAAGCAGCACAGGTCATAGCGTGACTACATGTCGCGGCCTTGCCTGAAGTGTGGGACGTCACTGTGATAATGCGCTCACTGGTTTACGCAGATATTGCACGCCTGTGAAGAGACGAGGGTTGTCGCAGGCCTAACCCTTCACCTTGCTTGTTTTCTTCCTATATCATGGCGCACACCCACTACGGGGGATCGACCAAGAAGCCGGCGCTTAAACGGATGGGGCGGGGGAAAGAAACTTGAGGAAAAAAGTCAGGGAATAATCCAGTGAAACAAACTGATGTTAAAGACATTCTTTTTTGCTTATAGGAAAACGTGTGCTCTTTTGAAAGGAGAGCAAACTAGAAAGTAATCAATTTTTATCAATTTAATTGAAATTTTCTAAATTAATAAATAATGAATCAGTAGTTAACGTAAATTGGAATTTTGTGAAATCATAAATCAGTAAATTAACTAGGCATTCATCTTGTGTCGCCAAGCCACTCGCGTACGGCCCTGCATACGTTCCTGTGGCTAAAACCAAATGTAGATGACCCAAAGGATACAATGTTTTCAGTGTTTATTGCAATGCCTAATTTTCGGAATCGAATTTGGAAGTATTTCTTTCTTTTTTACGAATGGGCGGAGGTTAACAAAACATGATAAATGGGTTCAGGTTCTTGCTAGAAACGACATAGAGGGGATATCGCCAGAACGGACATGTGTAGATAAAAATTTAGGGGTGGAATACGGCATCGTAATTTTGTGAGGGAGATTACCAGTTAACGTGTGGGACACTTCTTTCAGTGGAAGGACAAAGTGTACCATTACCCCTCCCCCCCCCCCCCCCCCCCCCCCCCCCCCCACACACACCCCGGCCACCACACACTTTTGCAAGTGGTCCCTCTCGGCTGCACACTGGAAAAGCCAACCAAACAACAGCTGCGGCCAATTTAATTTGATTCTGCACGCATTAGGGACGTAGACAATAACAAATTTAACGCTACGATTCTTGCATAATGCCCACTTTTTGGGACCACATAATCAATTTTAAAACACATTAGTGTGCTATGTATTTGACCTAAGAGCAAGAAGTGGTCCGGATAAAGTATTACAACAGCTGCGCCCAACGATGGCGGGCCCCACTGCATAATATTGTTGGATTATCAAATACCGGAACTATTGAATATATAAATATATATTACATCTGTGTGGGCGAATAGTGATTTTAGAGAACGAATCGAATGCGAATCGAATAGTTCCGAATCGAATGGAATAGTTTTCGAATAATGAATAGCCGTTATCACAGTTATGATAAAAAGATGTTCGGATGCCAGTATTCTTAAAATTAGCAAGTTTGTGTCATTACAGAGTGCCTTATGAAGCGTTGTTTATTCAAAGTACAAATGAAGTATTAGGAGCAAACAAATGGTCTTTTCGCATGCAGAGACCTCTTCAGAGAGTGCGAATGATCGCTGTACAGCTTGTAAAGTATGGATACGTAAGTTAAGTAGCCTGCTACACTATACACAAGTTACACACACAATACACACACTCTTGGATTCTTTATTTGAACGATACGAATATTTGCACACCAATATATATATATATATATATATATATATATATATATATATATATATATATAAACATGACCAGAGGTTCTCAAATTGAATTGTGTAATCACCATTTTTTTATATATGTTGGTGAAAACGAACTTCAGGCATCTCGACAGTAGGACGATTTGGTGACCAATCATTTTGTCAACCAGCGTATGTCCTGTGCCGTCTTTTTGCGTCCTTTTGTCGTTTTTGTTTTGTTCTTCATACGTTAAAAAGAAAACGACATCGTCGAATTTGCAGAGCCATTACAATACGATTACAACAATGCGTTGAATTTTATTTATCGGCGTGTGAGGAATAAGGATTATAAACAGGGATAAGGTGCCTCAGAAAGGCTGGCCAACGTTTCGATAGGAGGACCTATCTTCCTCAAAGGCGGCCTCGCCTAAAAACATAACTTTATCAGAGAGTCGTATCATTTGAAATCTTAGTTGCCGGAACGACATTGTCATTAAGGAAGCAGATAAGGGTGGAAGTATAGTTATTTGGCCGATAGATAAGTACAAGCACGACGCTTGCAGACAGCCAAACAACCCTGAACATTACCGTAAGCTAGACAACGATCCGACGTTATCATACACACTGAAAATTACCAACAGGCTGAAATCACTTTTGGATGATGAATTGATAACACGGTCAGAAATCAAATTTCTTAAATCAAGCAACAAAGCTGCAGGACGCTTCTACCTCCTTCCGAAAATTCATAAAATTCCACCCACTGAACTTCACACCGCTAATATCGCAGGGCGTCCGATAGTATCGAACAACAACACCCCTACAGAAAGCCTCTCCACATTTCTTAACCACTTCCTTGGTGACTTTCCGAAAACACTTGCGTCATTTGTACAAGATACCCCCCATCTACTCAGAATTATAGAGGACATTAATGCAAAAGGCGCACTACCGCAAAACATAATTCTCGCAACACTAGACGTCACGGCCCTGTACACCAAAATTCCAATCCCTAATGGTTTAAACTCGATAAAAGAAACGCTGTCCAAACACAATGCACAACACTCTATTGAAGTATACTTGTCTCTTCTTGAACTAGTTCTGACATATAATTACTTCGAATTTGAGGAAAATTACTATCTACAAATACATGGGACAAGTATGGGCACACCTTTTGCACCAACCTAAGCGACCATACTTATGGGTACTCTAGAAACGGATTTCCTATCTCGTTGCACCCACAAGCCCCACACATACCTGCGATACATAGACGACATATTCATAATATTGCTACGCGAAGTACGAGTCAGTAAGACGGGCAAATATTTACAGGTTGTATTTTGAACAGCGGTTGCAGCGCCGACCGGTTAGGTTCACAGCGCGAGCCCAGCTCGTTCTTCCTCTTCTTTTCTCGAGTGATGGCGCCCGCGCGCCTCGGTCAAACAATCAAATACCACACGCGTGTAACCATATGGGAACATGGTCAGGAAAGTTTAGATAAATTTGTAATTTTCCTTAATTCTTTTCACACAACAATAAAATTCACATCGGAATCTTTAAATGAGCGCATAATATTTCTGGACACAACAATATATATTGATAATGGGACACTAAAGACAACGCTGCATAGAAAACCTTTTGATAAACAACAGTACCTAGTATATACAAGCCACCATCCCAGACATTGCAAACAAGGTATCTTTAAAGGCCAAGCCACACGACTTCGTCGAATTTGCGTTGAAAACCATGACTACATAGACAGACTCGATCACCTTAAGGAAACCCTATCAAGCAGGAACTACCCGAACACTGCCCTTCAGAAAGCCTACACCGCTGCAACCAAGCTTGATCGAGTCGAGGTCCTCAAACCCCGCCCTAAGATCACAAGGACAACATGCCTCTTCTTACTACTAAATTCTCAAACGCACTCCCCAACGTGAACAATATCCTCAGTAAATACCACCCAATTCTCACCAGCAACCAGAAACTTAATAAGATCTTTCCCTACCCGCCCAGAGTAGCCTACAGACGGAACAGTAATTTCAAGGACATTCTTGTACACGCCAAACTAAGGACAAAGACGAAGCCAACATCCGGTCCCTGTGGCCGCTCCAGGTGTTCCACATGCAAACATATTCAATCTACTACTACAGTAAAAAGTACAGCGTCAGATTACATTCAAAAGGTAACTTCGAATTTCACCTGCACGTCAAGCAACGTAGTCTACTGTCTAGAATGTGCCGCTTGTAACAAGCAATACATAGGTGAGACTGGACGAGAAATGCACACGAGACTCAACGGCCATTGCGCAGATGCAAAACACAATTTACCTAAAGCAGTAGCCAGCCACTTCAATGAGCACGGTCATATATTTGATGAAGCAAGACTCTATATACTACAAACAAAATTTTTGTTCACCTCGCGAGACAAAATATACAGAATCATACCTCATACACAAGTTTAAATGCCTGCACCCGACGGGGATCAATTTATCAGGTGGCAACTTAGAATCGCTAAAATCAGTAACATAAGCCTTAAATTGTTATACCATTAAAAAAGGCGCAAAACAAGTTAAACCTCCAGATAATCTCGATGCTCAACCTCACCTATTCTTCCATTTCCAGTTATTGCCTGCATCTCCCCTAACCACTCAATTTATTATCCTCCTCCATGCTTTTACGCATTAATCAACCATACGAGCGCTTTTCCAGGTACACCTGTCTCCCCCCCCTCCCCCCCTCCCCCTTTGCCCCCATGTTTATATTTCTAATTATATTTTTTCTCCACTGTCACCCTCCTATGCCGTTTTTTTTCTTTCTCCACACAAGATCCACACCGAGACAGTCCAAAATCCCAGACGCCAGGATACCTTCTTCGGCGCCTTGACCACACAGGGTCTCGCCAATTCTGTATACCGCCGCGACGACGCCTACAGCGAACTAGTGAGGCTAACGTCCCTTGACGGACCAAGCTGCTCCCTGTCAACCACAAAATTACCCGATGCATTGATGCTAGGCTACTCAAGTCATGCTTTCAACTCGTATTGTTACTTGCACACTGACCGACTCTTCAGGGACCCCAAATGCACGCCGCCCACGACACCTCGGAACGCTCACTCGCCTCTCGCTCCCCCAACCCCCTCTTATGTTTTCTTCTTTTTTTTTTCTTTTTCTTTTTTTAAATTTTTTTGCCGCTTTCTCGCTCTCCTGCTCTTGTCCCCTCGTCTTAGAAATCGCGCCTAGCCAGTCAAGCGAAAGCGCTCATTTTCTTTTCAGTCTCTCCCTTTACAGCCAGCCACAGCCGACATCGTCGTGACGTCACTCCACTAACCCTTTAAAACTAACCCGCCGAGGATGACGAGGCCGCCTTTGAAGAAGATAGGTCCTCCTATCGAAACGTTGGCCAGCCTTTCTGAGGCACCTTATCCCTGTTTATAGTATCCCTGTTTATTTTTTATTTATCGGCGTGTGCCACTTCTGACGTTGACTGCCCGAGTTATTTTTAGATTGTTTCAACATAAAAGCTTCATAATAGACCGCAAAATTGGGTTTCTTGGTTTACGCTAAGCATAGTCATTACTAGTGCTAACTTGACGAAACACAAGAACGAAGGGAGACACTCACCCAGCGCTACAACTTTCAAATGAGTGGAATGGAATGGAAAAACTTTATTGAGGTCCTTCGGAACGTGCACTAGCACGTAGCAGGCCGCTCCCACGTCGGGACAGAAAGGTTTAGCCTCTCCGCCTCGTCGCGGGTCTGTTGGATTGCCCATAGTTGTGCTTCAAAATGCGGTCTGCGTAGAGCAGCTTCCCGCTTGGACAAAGTAACGTCTTCGTCACCCCGTAACGCGGGGCACCGCCGGAGCATGTGTTCTAAGTTGGCATAAGAAACTTCAGTTGAAAGTTGTAGTGCTTGGCGTCTCCATTCTTCGTTCTTGTGTTTCGTGAAGTTAGCACTACTTATGGTAAGAGTTACACTAGAACACGTTCCCTTGCAGAAGCAAAAGAAATAGAGATTTCACATTTTGAGGAAATGGGGACCACTTTTTGGGTGATATATGCCGTAAGTTGGAAGTGTGTAGGTTATCTATTTCCTTTTAAAATGTCTACTAAATACCTGCTTTCTACCAACTTTTATGCCTTATACAAGGCAGCTTACGTGTTTTTCCCGGTGTCCTCGGTGAAAAATGCGAGGCACGGTGTCTATATTTAGAAATCTTGTTCTGAGTGACGAGCGATGAATGTCTAATCTGTGTGGGTTTATTGCAGCCTTTCTAGAAAGTTACTAATTCAAGCGTTCCAAGGTGTCATATAGTAGTTATTTAAAATGTTTTCTACCCTACTAAAACAACTAGATGACATACGAACTTCAAATTTCGTGATTTTTGTTCGTCATGCGATGCTCACGTTCGTTTCTCCAGTATTTAGACAGACTAGACAGGACACCTTGTTTATATTTGGAGAGAACTAGGGGCGCGGTATGGGTAATGTGTAGGCAACGTTCCATATGGGATGGCAAAATGCGCCTTTTTGCCTTTTATTACTTATTGAAGTGGTCCTGAGAGTTATTAATGTTAAATAAAGCTTGTTGGTTGGGCGAGTTGGTTCATACTGCGAGGAAATAAGTATACTGAGCTCAATTCAACACAAGGACGTAGTAAGGGACACGGGCAAGCGCTACTTTCAACAGCTGAAAGTAGGGACACGAGAGGGGAAAGTGCCCGGATGGTGGAGGGTATAAGAAAGCCAGCAAGCTGCCACATGGGGAACACTTTTCTTTGCCCTAGCGTGCAGGTGCATGTACGCTGAATGTTTCTTGTATGTTTTATTTGGAGCACACTGCCCACATGTAACCATGCATTAAACTTGTATTACTTGTTTTTACGTCGCTTCGTCTACACCACCAGACCCTTCCCGATGGTCATCCTGGTTCGAACTCAAGCAGACGATGTTGAAGGTTCAATAAACCCCGGCCCGTAGCCACGGGTATATATTTAATATCTAAAATCAGGAAACTGAAAATCTTATTTCAACTGCTCAAAAGAACGCTGTAAATAGATTTTTAATTCTGAAAGGTCGCAAACATCTGCTGACGTTCGCTTTTAAGTACAGTCAGAATAAAAGACTTCCAATATTCACAAGAAAAAAAAAAAGCGAACTTCAGCAGCCCTACTGCTCCGATGTCAGCAAGGCTGCTTCGTCTTGTGTAGGCCGCGCAGCCTGCGCCCGCACTTTCTTCTTCAGCTTGGGGCGAACTTCGTCTTCCTGTGGTGCTTCTTTCTGCCGCGTTTGTGATGACGCTTCT
>NW_023606570.1:0-23644 GCF_013339745.2 Dermacentor silvarum
CATAAGCAGAGCCAGATCAGTGGAGTAGAGGTTGATAATTACAGGGTGTTATGTTTTTGCGGCATCATTAACGCTTTAACAACGCTTAAAGAGTCGGTAAATATTACAGCCTTTGGAGTTTTAATCCATCGATATGTTTCACTGCCGATAGTACTGCATAGGCTTCGGCCGTAAAGATACTTGCTTGGGGATAAAGTACATCGGATTCTGAGAAGGACGGACCGGCTGCCGCATAGGAAACGCCAGCATGTGACTTTGATGCATCTGTATAAAATTCAGGGCAAGAGTACTTCGACTTTAGTTCTAAAAAGTGCATTTGAATGTGTGCATCTGGCGCGTGTTTTGTGACTTCAATAAACGATGTGTCACATTCAAACCAGCAGCCACCTGCCACGGCGGGTAGCAGCTTCGCTGGAGGCATTAGGCAATGTTCAAGTAGTGAAGCACCCATTTCTTCACTGAGCTTTCTCACGCGTAGCGAAAAGGGCTGCTTCGCTGTTGGTCGATTATTAAATAGTGTGGCACATGTGGTATCGTTTATGGTAAAATAGGTAGGATGTGTACGGTTTGAATTTGTTTTAAGGAAATATGTAAAACTGGCATAAGTCCTCTGAAGGTAGAGCGACCACACGTTTGCTTCCACATAAAGGCTTTGTACGGGGCTTGTCCTGAAGGCTCCAGTAGCGAGGCGGATTCCTAAATGGTGAACAGGATCCAACATCTTTAGAGCACTGGGTGCAGCAGACTGATAGACTATCGCGCCGTAGTCAAGTCGTGAGCCGACAAGGCACCTATACAAGTTTAATATGCATTTCCTGTCACTGCCCCATGTTGTACGTGACAGCAGCTTCAATAAGTTCATTGTTTTTCAAGCACTTAGCATTCAAATATTTGATGTGCGGAACAAATGTGAGTTTCGAGTCCAGTATGATGCCGAGAAACTTGTGCTCTTTGCTTACAGGTAAGGTGGTACCAGAGAGCTCAATAGAAGGGTCTGGTACTATTCCTCTCTTATTAGTGAAAGGACGCATGTGCTTTTTTGTGGGCTCAACCTAAAACCGTTTTCATCAGCCCATTTAGCTACTTTATTTAAGCCATGCTGGACATGTCGTTCGCAGACAGCAAAGTTGCACGATTTAAAACCAATCTGGACATCATCTACATATACAGAGTAGAACATCGTTCGTGGAATAGCCGTGCGTAGAGAGTTCATTTAACAATAAACAGTGTGCAGCCTAAGCACACCGCCTTGCGGGACACCAGTTTCCTGGGTGAAAGACCTCGACAATGCCCGGCCCACCCTTACACGAAAGGTACGGTTAGAAAGGTAGCTTTCGATGGTACTCAACATATTGCCGCCGCACACCCATAGTGGATAGGTCTCGGATAATACCGAAGCGCCATGTGGTGTCATACGCTTTCTCTAAGTCAAGAAATACAGATAGAAAAAACTGTTTGTGTATGAAGGCATTCCTTATAATCCCCTCAATACAGACAAGGTGGTCTGTAGTCGACCTACCTTCTCGGAAGCCACACTGGTACGGATCTAGCATTCCGTTGCTTTCTAGGAGATAGACAAGGCGCCGGTTAATCATCTTTTCGAAGAGCTTACACAGACAGCTTGTCAAGGCAATGGGTCTGTAACTACTAGGCAAGGAAGGGTCCTTGCCTTGTTTAAGTATAGGGATTATTATAGCTTCTTTCCAAGAAGATGGAATGTACCCAGCAGCCCACATGACATTAAAAAGAGAGAGGAGGGTCTTTTGTGTTTCAGGGTGTAGGTGCTTGATCATTTCATACATGATACGGTCAGCACCTGGTGCTGAGGTGTTGCAACAAGCGAGAGCAGTTTTAAATTCAGCTAAACTAAACGGGCGGTTGTAATCTTCATTTCGAGCACATTTCCGATTAACGGGCTGTCGCTCTGCACGCTCTTTGAACCTCATGAATGTTTCTGTGTAATGAGATGCACTGGACACATATTCAAAGTGTTCGCCCAGACAATCTGCCTGATCTTCCAGGCTATCTCCTTGGGTACTTACTAAGGGCAGAGGGTTCGACTCCCGGCCTTTCAATTTATTCACCCTATGCCATACTTTCGCCTCATCTGTGTAAGAATTTATGCAGAGAGGTACCTCTCCCAACTCTCTCTTTTTGCACGTCGACGGATTCTTCTGCCTTGTGACTTAACCTGCTTGAAATTAATGAGGTTTTCGGTGGTTGGAGAATTGCGAAGCAATCCCCAAGCTTTGTTTTGGTTTTTGCGTGCTTTCCTACATTCATCGTTCCACCATGGGATGCGGCGCTTCTTGGTCAATCCGTTAGTTTGCGTAATAGATCTCGTAGCAGCGTCAATAATAAAACATGTTAGATAAGCCACAGCATCGTCTACATTAAAATCAGCAATGTCATCGCCACATAAACATGTAAGCTCTCGGAACATTTGCCAGTTGGCCGAGTCCACGTTCCATCGAGGAAAACTTGGCAAGCATCCATCTTGTTTTGTTGAGTTTAACATAATAGGGAAGTGGTCGCTCCCTAAGGGGTTCTTGAGAACAGACCACTCCAGGTACGGTATTAGTGTACTCGATACTATACTTAAGTCAATGGATGAGTATGTGTTATGTGTAGCGCTGAAATACGTTGGCTCTTTCTGGTTAAGTATAGATGCACCTGAAGAAAACAGAAAGTTTTCAATTAGGCGCCCTCTCGCATCGCAACGAGAGTCTCCCCACAAAGTGTTATGTGCATTTAAATCTCCGACAACTATATATGGCGGCGGAAGTTCATCTATGTAATTTTGAAACTGTGTCTTGGAAAGTTGATAGCAAGGGGGGATGTAAATCGAACTAACCGTGACTAGTTACCAAACAGTACTGCTCGGGCAGCAACTGCTTCAAGGGAAGTTCGGAGGTTTAATTGTTGACAGGCAACACCTTTATCGACAATTATAGCGACACCGCCCGACGAGGCGGTAGCGTCGTCACGGTCTTTGCGAAAAACGGCGTATTGCCTTAAAAAGTTTGTGTTTCCTGATTTCAGATGCGTCTCCTGGACACACAGCACCCTCGGACTATATTTATGAAGGAGCTCTTTAACGTCATCGAGGTTATGGAGAAGTCCCCTAACGTTCCATTGCAATATTTGCGTGTCCATATTGAGAAAGAGGTTTGCGCTGTGTGTGAAGGGACTCTAAATTAGCTTACAGAGCCCTTGTCGGGCCCTGTGATGCGCGGTTTTTCTTTTTTGGAGCGATCGCGAGATTCGCGGAGCTCCTTAGGCGCTGGCGGCGCCGTCTGACCGGTTGTTGTGTCTATCGGCTCTTGCGAGGCGCTGGACACGCGCTCTTGCGAGCGCAGTGTTTGACGTGAGGGCCTCGTCTCGATGGACGAGACCTTTGAGGCCACAAGCCCGGAGGTCGATGGCCCCTTCTTGTGAGATGGCCCCTTCTACCCTTCAGTGGTAGCCGCAGCCGCCGAGGGGGCGGATGGCGTCACCGCCGGCTCACTACGTGTGAGCCGGACAGTAGCCGGAGACCGTTGTGACGCTGCCCCCTGACGCGCCACATCGGCAAAGCTGGTTTTAGACAGGTAGGTCACCCGCCTTCGTGCCTCTTTAAATGAAATATTCTCTTTCACTTTTATAGTTACAATTTCCTTTTCTTTCCTCCAGGACGGGCAGGACCGCGAGTATGCGGCGTGCTCCCCATCACAGTTCACACAGCGGACAGAGTTTTCACACGATTCAGATGTGTGTTCCAAGGCACTACATTTAGCACATGTCAGTCGGCCTCGGCAGTTCTGCGAGCTGTGGCCGAATCTTTGGCACTTGAAGCATCGGAGCGGGTTTGGCACGTATGGCCTGACACGTAGTTTGACGTATCCGGCCTCAATGGTCTCGGGTAGAACACTTGAACCAAAAGTAAGAATTATGTGTTTTGTCTGAATCTCCTTACCATCGCGCCTCATCTTGATTCGTTTTACAGCCAAAACATTTTGTTCCTTAAATCCTTCCAGAAGTTCATCTTCAGTGAGCTCCAACATGTCGTCATCAGAAATAACACCGCGGGAGGTGTTCATGGTGCGGTGCGGGGTCACAGTCACAGGAAAATTTCCAAACGACACTAGATTCTGTAGTTTATCATGTTGTTTCTTATCGCGGAGTTCCAGTAGGAGATCACCGCTGGCCAACTTCGTCGCCTTGTAACCTGGTCCTATGGTCTCTGTCAGAGTCTTTGCAACAATAAAGGGTGAGATCACTCTCACGGACTTGTCAGTTTTCTCACTATGTACCACGTGGTATCGTGGAAAGTTCTCAATTTGTCGGCCAAAAAATTGGAATATTTCTTCGGTGCGCCCCCGTTTCGGGCGGCGATCAGCAAGTGCAGGAAAGGAGCTATCCATATATGTGGGATGAGTTTCGGCGGTGGCGCCAGCCACCCACCATGGAGCCCAACAAGGGGACGCTGCAGAGTCTGTAAGGGACAGGTCCTGCAAACGCCAACTGTACGCCACCACTATAACCAAATACATATACCCAAGGCAGGATATAATGCACAAGGTTAACCCTTGCTGCCCGCGAAGTCGGAAGTAAAAGGAAAATAAAGAGAGGACAGGAAAGAGTGAAAGTAAGAAAGACGAAGGTTGGAGGGAGAGAGAGACAGGAAAAGGCAACTACCGATTTCCCCCGGGTGGGTCAGTCCGGGGGTGCCGTCTACGTGAAGCCGAGGCCAAAGAGGTGTGTTGCCTCCGCCGGGGGGCCATAAAGGTCCAAACTCCCGGCTTCGGCTCAACCTCCAGGATCCCCTTTTCCCCGGACACGGCTAAGCCACGCACGGTTAGACGCGGGAGGGTCCAACCCCCATGTGCTCGGGTCCGTGGTGTCGCAACACACCAAACGCCTGCTGACGCAGACGCCCCTGCGGGGGAGTGCTCGAGGAAGAAAGAGAGACGAAGAGGAGGAGAAGGACACGTGGTGTGAACGAACAGCCAGTGAGGCTGAAACCAGAATCTTGAGTGCGAGTCATGAAACATCACGGCGCGCATAGCGAGCGAGGGCCACGAAACTGCCAACGCCAGCCAACGATAACGTCACGATAACGTCAGTAAACGAAACTTCAGGGAGGGGGCGGCGCCGGCACGGCACGGCGAAGGGCGCACGCGGAGACCGTGGAATGTGAGGGAGGAGGGCGGCAGGGAAGCGGATTTCGCCTCGGCAACTCCGCCGCTTCGATGGCTCCCCCCTCGGCCTCCCTCGTAGCTTCGTCACTTTCGACTGTCACCGTGCGCGCGCGCCGCCGTGCAGACGCTGCCGCCGCTCCAGACGGCCCGGCGCCAGCTCCCCAAAGTTTCGTTTTTTGCCTTTATCGGGAAGCGGGCGTTTGCCGGCGTGGGCAGTTTCGCTGGCCGGCCTGGGACAGCGCCGCTGCTTCCCTCTGCTTCGTAGCTGCAGCATGCCAGGTCCACACGTGACTATAAAGTAGAGGAAGCATAAAGGAGAAAGAAGGGTTCACTGCCATTTTCTATGCGTGGCTACAGTAGCGTGGCTGAGACGTTGGCACGTACACGCATGTTCCGGCGCAACGCAGAATCGGCGACCTTGCCATTTGAGAGAATGAAATTTCCGCAGCTTCTTTTTTTTTTTTTTTGCACGCGACATTGCGGGGGTCTCTGCTAAGCTTTTACTCTATGGCAGTGCCAGAGCAATGCCGGTCGGAGGCGCCGCCGCGTGATTTGGTTCGAATTAACAAGATTCGACTGTACATTGAATGCAAACGTTTTAGCCATATTCCTCGACTCTCACATACGCGTGGCGGCTCGGTGCACATGTTTTGCATATGTGCAGGCCTTGAAAATTGTTGCTTTGGTTATAGTGCGGTACCGCTTATGTGCGGATATTCGCGACTCCGACGACTTAAGTTATAAGCGGTCTACACTGTATAGGGTTTCCCTACTACTTTATTAACAATGTTTTACAAGATGAACTTCCAACTGGATTATTTATTTTATTTTTATTTATTTAAAATACATCATACTGCAAGCCGTGCGGCCTGGAGTATGATGCAAATGATGGATGTGATGATGAATTAGATTGCGTTGGATTTTTTTTTGCCAATGTGGCCTGACAATGCACTGCACGCGTGAACGGGACACAACAGCAATTTCCGGGAGATTTTCCTGTCAACCATACAACCGAAAGAAATGGTCCAAATCCGGGAGACTCGGCAGGTACGTACTGCACATGTGCGTTTGTGCCATGCATGGATCGGCATACTCATACTCAATCTCATTTCACAGTTGCGAGTGCTAGTATGAGTGAATGACAAAGAGGACGGGTGCCAATAAGTGCAAATAGATGTGAGTGCACATGTGAGTGGACATGTGTGTGAAAATGGACATGAGTACCAAAGTAACTGAGCGCCAGCGGATGAGTGGACATAAGTGCAGATTGCACTCGAGTTATGAATGAGAGTAAATGCCAGTGAGGGTGAGTAGGTGTGAATATTGATGTATGTTGGTACCGGTAAGCATGACTGGATGAGGGTACAAGAGTGAATGAGCACCAGTGAGTAAGTGTTCATTCTGCCGACCTATAATGCCATGAGCTTACTCCTTCGCCTTCACACCTGCTTATACTGGTCGTTTGTGGCGAGGTAAGACTACAGCTCATTCACTGCTGCTAAACCATTGTGGCACTCTGTCTTCATGTCCGTGCAATCTGAGGGGAAACTATTTTTTAGAGCAAAAAAAAGGAGACAAAGCAGGTGTAGCACGTTTTTGTAAAAGGAGATTCTTGTATGTAAAGTCCGTGGTCTTAGTCTTGTGCATCGGTGCATCTCGCAATGAAAATGTCCCAATAAGCTTGACCATGAGAAACCAACAGACGATGAAACCAAGGAAAGCGATAGGTAAATTACTTGTTTTTTAATTGAACTGCAGAAATTATAAAGTAAAGCAAAGAGGGCAAAAAAGAAGAACAGCATGCTGCAGGTGGTATCTGAACTCATGTCTTTCATTTCACTGCAACGCCATTTTCCATAAACTTTCTTGGGCATTATGTGCGGTATTTGTGCAAGTGTGAATCTGAATGTTACCCCAAGATACGCTATCAACCCATATTCGTGAACAAAGCTAGCAAAAGTTAGCTCCGTTAGACTCACCTCAGTGGGGCATTGTGGCCGACTAATGACCAAAATATGAAAAAAATATTTTAAAATGCGTAACATCACAGTAATGCATCAATGCTGGGGTTTCGTCACGAACATTAAAAAAAAAATTGAACTTTGACGTTCATTTTCAGTTCTAATAATCAACCTACACCTCACAGTTCTGGAAAATAGAGTTTGTGGGGATGCACAACTCTCATGCGTCCCCTGATGTTGTTTTCCCCGCATGGCTCCCGTCTCCTGTAATCCGGCTTCGCCGAATAGCTTTATGGCGGCGAAGGTCGGTGTGGTTGCGGCACATTGCAAGAGATGGCGCAAGTGTGCGGTGCTAACGCCACCTAACGGCGGGGTTACTTGGGAGCTAAAGGTCGAAGGCGAAGCTCTTGCAAGTGGGGTCGATGAGCGATACGGACGTTGCATGCTTGTGAGACCGTCTCGCGAGGCTAGGAGCAGGGCACCGGTATGGACGAACATGGATCGTTCACATTGCCACCGTTTGCGTGACCGTACACGTGAACAATAATGTGTTGGTGTCTAGCATGCAGGCGAACATATTCGCTCGCTATCCGGTCGCGGTGAGTAGGACTTCCTTGATTTGTCACGCCCCCATGTGAATGTTCTATGCGTAGTAATTCGGCTAGCGTGAATTAGCATATGAAAGGTGCAATAAATGCCCTTTTGATTTCTTGCACTACTGTGTTGTCATTCCTTTGTCCCAAGAGCACATGCGAGACCCCACATCTGGCGCCCAACGTGGGGCTTTTGGGGCATCGGACGATAATTTCGACAGTTTTGCTCGGTTCGAGACAACCTTTGTTTCATCCGAAGCGTAGTCCTAGCGTGTATTAGCGTATGAAAGATGCAATAAATGCCTTTTTGATTGTTTGCACTACTGTGTTGTCGTTCCTTTGTCCCAAGAGCACGTGTGAGAACCCACAAATTTTGAGTGAATATATTATCAGTCCAAGCTGATTTTGGGCCTCTCTTTAGTGGCCCCGTAATAACTTTTGTCATTATTTTTGTATTCTATTTTTAGCTAGTCCACATAATTATGGATGCTCGGGTATAGCGAACGTAGCCCACATGACAGTGATGTTCATTATCAGTGGGCTCAACTGTATAGAGCTGTATGCCATAGGATACTCGATAATGTAATAACAATTTGGCAATTACTGGTTAACTCAACACTGGGACATGCACCATACTTGCCATGCATTGTGTTCTGGTGATAATTGAGCACGGGATAGCAGGCATGCAAACATGCATCAATATCGCAGAGCCAGACAAACTGACATGCCAGATCACAGACACAACACTTCTGATGCAATGCAATGCAAAGCAATACAGTCAACGACCGATAATTCGGACTTCACGGGAAACATAAATAGTCCGAACTATCGAATGTCCGAAAAAAACAAATGTGCCCAAAAAATATAATTTTATTTATGTTTTAATGCCCCTGTGCAAGGAAGAAGTGCTCAATTCGTTGCTGCACACACTTCCACTTTCGTGCAACCAAGTATGCCTATATTTCTGCCGGTTTTCTGTTGTCGCTGTACACTGATGCAAGGACTGCAAAGACTCGAGTCAGATCCGCACGGCACATTATCATCCGAGTTAGAGTCGCTGTTCGGTGCGAGAACTTGCTCAATTATTTCATCATCGTTCAGTTCGGCACACAACACCACGCTGTCGACATCTGCAAAGTCTTCAAATTTAATGGCAGCAGGAATCGGCACACCGCAGCCAAGCAGGTCATCAACGATGTCCGCATTTGAGCTCATTGTGGTAGGCACCAGTTCAGGCTTTTCAGTTGCGGAGTCGGGGTCATTCGGACTGCGACTCAAGACTCATTCGGAGTCGGACTGCGAGGGAACCGTTGGTGCCATTTGATGCGGCCTGTTGATAACTTCACGAGAAATACTTCTTGGAGCCAGCAGAGCGCTGTTGGAACGCCAACTAAACAAACAGAATGGCGAGAGTGGGCCATACGCTGGGATGCCGAAATAGGATGTGATGATCGCGATACTGATGCGACCTCACAATTCAGGCAAAGCCTCCAAGATCAGCATTTGTAATTTAATCTGAGGCGTAGTGCTACGTCCGAGACAAGGCCTCAGGGATTACAGTATTACGTGTAATCTCTGAGGCCATACTTCATGTCTCATTGAGGTTGCCAGATGAGATAATGGCAGCAGAATTCCCGTACGCTACAGTCACGAACAGAGTCCAGCTAATTGAATGTAGAACTGGCGGCTGTCTGAAATATTGGTCGTCTTTGCACAGTAAGTCTACGGGGGCCATTGGCAGTGCCGCGAAGCTGTTCGAATTACCAAGCATGTCCGGATTATCGGTGTCCGATTTATCGGTCAGCGACTGAACAAGCCAGACCATTTCACATCATAGAATCAAGGCACATGAAAATGGCTCTGGTAAGCACACAAGTAGCAGCCGGCTCGATACCTGGATGTACACACTCACAGATGACGCCTACCTTGCAAGCTGTCCACACAAGAGACCAAATTCACCACGCTCATACAGCGTGCACAGAACAGGGCTTTTGTAAGCGAGAAAATGCTGAAAATGGAAAATCGGAGCGGTGCCACCTGTCGTGGAGTATGGTACACCTCACTCGTGTGACGCACGGTGTGACATCAGAACACCAGGAGGTTGGCACTGCCCGCTAGCAGGGAAACAGAGGCAGGAGGCGGGCGATTCGAGGAACGCTGCTGGTGCAAGGAGTGGCTGATTCACAGAGAGTGGCTGAGGTGGTGATGTGGAGATTACATCATGGCCTCAGTTCTGGTGCGGGCAATTCAAATTGAGGAGTGGCAGCAGGACATTCAGTGACAGTTTTCTAAGGAACAATTGCGCCCAGGAAACGATGGACTTCTAGACAGATAAGCTATCGAATTAAGTCAACCTAATAATTTCCTTTAGTGTCCCTTTAAGATTACCATTGGCATGCGTTTTGACAGATAACCTTCAGATAGGCATATTTCACATTTGGAATCATCGATATGCCGAACCATCTTGCAATCCCCTTTGAGTTTGATACTGTATATCCTGGATTAGTTGTATATATATACAGTCGAACCCACTTATAACAATATTTAAGTGCCATGAAAATTTCATTGTTACAACCAGGTTGCATGAAAAAAATCAAAACAGGGGGGGGGGGGGATGGCAGAGCTGTTGTAAGAAAACTACAATGGCGAGGAGGCCAGTGCCCTTCCCCCTCACCTTCCTCCATCTGGCTGCTGATAATGTTGACTCGTTTAACTCTGCTTCCCGCGCGCTCTGATCGCGGGTAACAAGTCGTGGCTGTCGGCGTTCAAGAATGGCACTGCTATAGTAAAAGCTCGTTAATTCGGATTTCAGGATTTCACGGGACCGAAAACAATCTCCGAATTGACCGAATGTCGAATTATCATGGGTATGAAGAAAACAAACAAATGCTTTCTACGTCAACACGCTTTTATTTACTGAATAAATCAGCAGAACCCTGTTTCTATTTTGCACAAAGGCAGTGCGGAAGCTGCAATTTTCATCATCACATGACTGATAAGCACTCACAGCCGGCGAAGGCTCCGCGACTTCTTTCACAGTACAGCCGCTGTGCATGTCTTCGTCCGAGACCCGCTTTTCATTCCGCGCACACAACCCGATTTTTTTGCCAGGTTGCCACCTATCGCGATGCAAACGGTGCTCTTCATCCTCGACAGCTTTGGTGCGCACTGAGTAAAAACGAAACTATTGTTAGCCGCAACCGCGGCCGCCGGCAGCTGGTGTCGACACGATCACAGACTGCGACCTTGCAATTCTGAAAGCGCCCAGCCGACGCACGCACTGAGTCAAAACAAAACTACTGTTTGCTGCAACTGCTGCGGACAAAATCGCGGCCGCTATCAACGCGATCATAGATGGCGACTACTCAGTCATGAAGGCACGCGGCCGACACGGTGCTATGCACGGCGGTAAACGCTAGATTAAAAGCTTTAAAGGCACGAATAGGCACGAAGAGGTCCGGCGTTGCTGTCATTCCAGTACTATTTTCAATGATGACTATGGCGATGCGAACTCTGTCGCTTCATTTCGGTGGACGCTAACGCTGTTTTGGCCCTATTGCTTCGCACATTTGCAGCGCTTCGCCAGCCTTATCAGCGCAGTTGGCGCGGTCCATTCTTGTTTCGGATAGTGGCGCAGCATAGAGCTATGGGCGTAGGCTATTCGTGTTCCGAGGGGTGGAAGAGCGACAGGAGAGGGGCGCGCGAGGCTGGCGATGCAGAGTTGGATGGAAAATCACATGGCGGCGTGCAACAGCTCGAATTTTTCTTTTCTCTTTTTTTTCTTTTCAAGGAGTTCGCATTCCATTTCCTATCGGAACGGACACCCAGTAGCCAGATTTCATCGTTATAACCAATAATGCGGCATGGGGGCATTGCAGTAAGCGAGTTATTTTACCACAGAAAACATACAAATGTTGACTGTGCAGCAGCTTCTCATTGTTATAACCGATATATTGTTAAAAATGGTATCGTTATAAGTGGGTTCGACTGTATGTATGTATGTATGTATGTATGTATGTATGTATGTATGTATATATATATATATATATATATATATATATATAAGTTGCGGAATGGCACTGGAAGGCTAGAAAAACATGCATGCAACATCTCACCCGTTCAACATCAAAATAAAGAGGATCCATGATTAGATGTGCAAAGAAAAGATGCTGAAAGGCCATCTATAAAAGACATCACGGCAGGATGCCCTGAACTTTGCGTCGAAGGGCTGCCATTACGTTGTAGCCGCTGTTGCAGCGGAGACTGTAGCACACTTGCATGAAGGTTGTGGCACCTCCAACGTGATCAACACTTCCAAGTCTGGCGAGCTGTATGGCCAGCTCTTGTTGGAGCTGTAACTTCGCGAAAAGGCAATCTAGTGGGGTTATTTTTTTTTTTTTAAGATTCTGAGAAATCTTGACAAGTTTGAGTGCCCTCACATAAAGCTCTTCAATTACAGTACACTGCATTTTTTTTTTCTGGGTGGAAATATTCTGGCCACCATGTGGAATTTTGCGGGCAATCCTAAAGAAAGGTCCCCTCTCCAACATTTTCCATATTATCCCTTGATTAAAATAGGAGAGGAGGGGGGCTGCTTGCTTGGTACTTTATGGTAGTTAAGTGCAGGGTGGGTTATCACCAAGACAGTCAGTAAGCTCGGCTGATAGGCCGTAAAAACCACTGCCACCGACTATCGAGAGAGAATGTTGTAAAGAGCTCAGACAGACAGATACGCTAAACGCATAGCTGACAGTACAGTGCGCACAGTTGACCAGTCATCCCCCTATACAGGCACACACATAGTTTGGCCATACTGTGCAAGGATGCTTGCCCCACTGCAGTAGTTTTGCTCCTGCCTTCTTTTATTTTCTTTCATATAAAATAAAACAGAAGCAAAACTATCACAGTGAGGCAAAAATATTCGCACCCTGCGGACAAGCCGGATGTGCACGCCTGTCTTTAGTGATGACTGGCCAATGGCGTGTACGTGCATGCGCCTTCAGTTATGCTTCGGCCACGCGTTCGAGTGTTCCTGAGCTCTGTACATCACTTAACACTGCCGTCCTTTGCTGCATTGTGTTTGAGTAGATATTGTAACAAAAGCTGGGAGCAAATCCTCACCCATAGACGAGGCATCTCCACCGGATGCCACTCGTTCTCCCATTGAAGGATCCCCATATGGTGTCATTGCTGAAGGGTGCGTGGGTGCTGCCATGCCGAGGAAGGGTGTTCCACTTTTGGCCATGCCACAGGTCGGTAAGCCCACGGCAAATGAGGCTGGCCCAACCAGGGAGGCACGGCTAGCTCCCGCTGCATTGCTCGCCACAGCAGGCCGAGCCACGCACGGCACCAGTGACTGCGTTTGCACATGTACAAAGTGCCAATGTTTGCTCCATTGCTCAGGCATGCAAATGATGAGGAAACCATGTAAAGGTGTACGAATGGTAATACTTGAGACCAAATCAACTAAGAATCGAATAATGCCAGATGCAAATAGAATACTGAATACTTTTTCAAATAATGAACAGCCATTTTCCCAATTATATAAGACGATGCTGGTGCGGGAACTTCAAGGTAGCTTCACCAGCAGTCTTTCGTTTTTGGATCATTTTCGGCTTATCAAGGCTCCTCAAGATAAGAGTGCCCTAATTACACGTCGACGTATTCGGTGCAGAGTCGTGCGAAATCTCACGTGGGTGATGGTATCCCTGAAAGCGATTGCCCACGAAAAAAATTTTATTTTTTCCAGAAGGCTAATTCAAATAATGTTTCTCTTCATAGTCATTTTTTAGGCGACCTGACCTCATCAAGCCAACTGCTGTGCTTCTCTTTCAACTCAAGACTTTATTCCACACCCCTTGATGCTGTTCATAGGTCGGTAGGATAACTAGATACCAACTCGCACTCACTCGCCAATGTTTTTTAAGGCTACATACCGTATTTACCCGAATCTAACAAGCACGTAATTTTCGTGGGTTTAAAGTTAATGAAACAAAAGCTAATAAAACAAAACAAAACAAATGTAACAAGGCCCCGATTTATAAAAGAGAAATGCAGCGTGCCCCTCATGTTCCCAATCAGAAGAAACAAGACGTGCAAATTTTACCTTCGGGGGAGGAGATTTTTCTTAATGAGGTTTCATTATGAAAGTGGCACATCAATGTTGCCATTTGCACCTTATTAGCCACCAATACCAAACACACAGGGGTAGTATTCTCGAGCGATCACTTTAGAGATGCTACCGTCACTTTGTAAGACTTAAGTGACTCTGCCTCACACTTTTCAAAGTATGCAGCCAACAGCAATCCTGGCACTGCACGCAGACAGTGAGCTTAGCATAGCGCCAGAAATGCTGGCGTACACGTCGACGTATTCGGTGCTGAGTCGCGCGAAATCTCACGTGGGTGATAGTATCGCCGAAAGCGATTGCCCACGAATACCGCTCCAGATCGCCGTTGAGCACAAAACGAAGCCACAGCAACCTTCAACAAAACGAGCTCTGTCATCGTCTTGCGATGATGCTGCCTCTGACGGCTTTTACTGTATGTTGTCAACGCCGTGAACACAGTTTTGGTTTCGTGTCCAACTCTAATGTGGGGGGGGGGGGCAATTTTCGGACGCATTTTCTCGGAAAAAAGGTGGACATTAGATCATGGTACATATGGTACTCTTTCAGACTCTGTGCACTCGGCAATCTTCGATACTCTCCTACTCAGCCACTCGTACTCAACAACACTCGCACCGTGTTCGTAGGCACTTCCATTCACACTTACCGCCGATGCTCATACTTTCACCCACTCACCAATACACATTCGCACATACGTACTCACATCCGCTCAAACTTTCCGTCGCCGTCTTTTACCCACACTTGCGTTAACAGGCACTCACTCCTGTTCATACTCCCGCCCACTCAACCTCGCCAGCATTAACTCCCTCTGTCACTCCTGCGAAACGAGTGTGGAGTGAGCGCATTTATCCACTTGTGAACGAGTGTGCCCCCCTATGATGCTGATAAACACGCTTTTGACATTTACCTGGAAGGCGGTGACCACGGGCGGCAGTGGGTGCTGGGGTGGCACAACGGGTGGTCCAGCTGAGCAGAGGGCATAGCCCACCAGGGGCTGCTGTTGTGCCTGCGCTGTGCTGGATGGAGGCGTCTGCGGCCGCAGGTACCGCAGAGGAAGGCTGTGTGCACGCAGGGATATGCTTCAGCGAGTGCTCACTACAGGTTACACAACAAAAAGAGCAGCGCACGCAGTGTGCAAGCACACAGAAATCCAGTGCTGAGAAAAATGAACAATGTTAGCTTAGGTGGAACAAAGGGGCTGAATATTTTGTTAGACAACCCACAACATTAAGCCAAAAGACAATGCAGCCAACTTCCCTTTTATCTGGTTCATCGCCAGTTGGCTGCATGTGGTTGCACAACAAAAAATCAGTGTGCGGGTAGCATGCGCTGCTCTGAACATCTCAGCCAAGCTTTGCTGTCATCTGCGGTGTGTGGAGCTCGCAACATGAGCGCGAAGTCACCATTCTCTCAAACGCTCTTTTTTCAACAGAAGCCATGATCCTCACTCTTTTCTGGACGCTTTATTTCACAATAAAGTGGATTCCCATACACGGCTGCTATTGGTAGCTGTGGTCGGCTACGTAGCCTAGATACTGCTGCTGCCGCGGGGTGCCGCCACGAGTCAACCAACTAAGCGCACTGCGGCTCGCTGAGGACAACTGCATTTGGCTTACATTTAGAGCGTTGTAGGCACCAAAATCGGAAGTCGTGGCATCTACATTAAAATCCACAATAAAATTTGAACTGTGCACCACGGTGACATTTAGAAGGTGGAGTGTTGCGGCCACGTCCCCACTCCACCATAGCCTTCACAGTGCAAGGCATTGAAGAAGGAAGGGGGAGCACAGCGAAGGCCGTGTTTGATTGCCAATAACTCCAGCTTCTGCTGAACGCATTGAAGTACTTTTTGCGGCAAAGTATTTCTGAAATAGCCTATTTTCACTTCAAATGCCTTTCTCCACTTCGATAAAAAGTGGTTGAGGTAAGAGTAGACCATGCTGTATGTCTTGATTTCTATGTACCCATGTTACCGACAGCTTGCTAGATTTTTGTTATGCAATGCTAGGAGACTTCCCGAGCATGTGCACCTCCGTATTTTCTTGCGCAAAATGTTTTTGTAAACATTAAATTTAGTGAAGAATTCTCTCATCTTCGATTCGATATTCGACATTTCTTTAGTGGTTCGATTTGATATTCGATTCGAAATCTACTATTCGGTATTCACACACTTCTACAACTGACGTTATGGTAAATCTCACTACACTATCACAAGCAAACAAAATGATGGGTGATGATGATGATAATGACGGGGATAACACAACTGTATGCATCCCGCCATGCGACAGCAGCTGCTAGCAGTAGGCATAACCCACTTGGAACATTTCTTCTCAACACATCTTAACATATCTCAACATGTGCTTGTGCTTTGTGTGATTCTGTTCACCAAAACGCTCACTGAAAAGATGCTATCTACCTGGACTGTTCTTTAAGGGGGACCTTCGAAAATCAACTTCCTCATTCTTCATGATTTTGAATATAGAATGTCTCAAACAGAGGCCTTGCCTAGAATTTTTCTTTTTAAATTCGCAAGCTCATTGCATAAATTTTTTAGATAGTCATTTTTCAAGTTAGGTCTTTCACCGCAAGAATCAAAATAGGCTACTGATGTGTTTATCGAGACGCGTGCTCAATTGTACTTCTGGTGCCCAGTAGCATGACAACCGCAATTGAACCGTCTTCACACTAGTAGTGCGCTATTGATAGCAGATCCTTTTCCCAGCATCCTGCGTGGGCACTGCAGCAATGTTATGCTTTCCAGCCTGTAGGCATCACGTGGTGATGCATCCATTGCTTGCCTCAGCCGCCTCCGTTGCCTCCGTGTTTTAGACGCACGAGCTTAGCAAGCGCGTGGCACTCAATCGATTTTTAGTCCGAGGTGTGCAGCGCAGCAAACACTTCCGTTTCGACGGAGAAGGATAGAAATTAGACGGAGTTCAAACGTGGACGAGTGCTAGAACCGCTTTGACGAAGCTTTTGCCATGTAAAAGCTTTAAAGGCTTGACGGACAGGTATTTAGGCAAGGATCCGCTTTCAAGATTACAGTTCACCGATAAACGCTGCGAGCAAACGCAGGCTAGGTGCTAAGCTTAGTCCCCTGTATTTGTGTCGAATCGGGACGTGTTGCTATTCGTTAATTAAGATTCGTGGCAAATTTGGCAAAATGGCAGCAGGTTTTCAGTGTTATGTTTGCTTTTTCTCCCCCCTTAACCTTTTCCTTGGTAAAGTTCGGTGCGGAACAGGTGCTTGGGCTTTTGCGTGATGCATGTTTTTCCCGCAAGTTTCGGTGGGCACTGCCATGCACCATTGCTTGCCTCAGCCGCCTCCGTTGCCTCCGGGTTTACAATGCAAGCGCGTGGCACCGGTGCAGCGCAGCAAACACTTCCGTTTCGACGCAAATCGCGGTGAGTGTGGACGAGACGAAGCTTTGGCCACAGCTTTGAGGACATGTAGCTGCGAAACGATGCGAGCAGCATATACGGTGCTTCTATTAAAAGCAGGCTAGAAATGTATTCTAAGCTGTCCCCAGCGGGACAAGTGTGCTCTTCGTTAAGGCAAACATTTGGAAGCACAGCTTGTTATGTTCGGACTCGGTAAAGTTCCTGGTTCCTCGGTGCGGCCACATCTCATCGTTTATTTTCGGCCTACGCTCGCGGGTGTGCTCTGCTGCGATAGATTCTTCTGTGGCGCACATTGGAATGTTTAGTTCTGTACTTTGTGGTAGCTTGTAGCAAAGACATATTATCGATAAATCTGTGAACCGTCGCGAAACTTTAAGCTTCCAACGTTCATGTCTTGTCGGTGTAGTCGCCGTCACTCACGCTTCGGCACATCGGCACATTGATTCAAGTGTGCGCCCATTGACTCATTATTGATACGTTGGCAATAGGGTGGGCGTAAGTTTGCGTGCGAGTAGAGGTGGATGTGTGTAGATATTGTGCAAGAAACTTACTGTGCCAGTCAGTGGTGCTACTTCCTTTTGTAACGAGCGGTACTTACTCTTAAGTGCCGACGTTCCGGAGTTGAAGTCCTTTCTTTGGAGGTTAGCTATATAGCGCTGGCGGATGAATTATCTTTTTTTATCCTCGAGGAAAGCCGTGCATCACGAAAGGCCGGCAACACAGGCAGTCCTTATGTAGCAACGGCGACACAGGTCGATTCCATTCCTTAATTTGCAAATCACTATTTTTGCAGCTAACTACCGCACACGTCTTTGCTTTATCGTTACACATTTTGCAGCATAAATTGGGCACAGTGCATTAGCGAACGCCCAGTTGCATTTCCGACAGCTGATCGTACAGTAGCAGGGAGCGTTTGTAAGCACGTAATGGTTTGGTATGCGTGTTGAGGGCACATTCGCTGAGGCAACGTATGGCGCGCTGCCGAAAGCACCATCTCGTTCCTCTAGAGCAAACTGCTCTGCGAAAAGGGTCAATAGTGCAGGCATATACTCTTCCGGAGAGAGAAAAAAAACAATGGTGACGACCCATCACTGGCTGCATTGTGCTGCCAAGCCCGTGTACCTGGCAGGTGGAGGCGGCTGCTGTTACACATTTGTGGGGTGGGACAGCAGGCGGGCAGGGCAGAAGCAATGGTGGCTACCAGGTACATGGGCACCAGCTGCTGATGCTGGTGGTGAGGAGGTGCAGCAGCCTGTGGTGGCGCATGTTGGTGGTGGTGGTGTTGGTAGGGCTCCCCTTGCCCCATCAGAGGTGCCGCAAAGGTCCCCAGAAAGGCTGTGTGGGAATGAGGCCCTGCCTCAGCTGCACCGTTGCTCAGGCCGGCCGTAGCCATGGGGGTGCGTAGTAGCCCCACACAGGGTACGATCCACCCCCGACTGGGCTGCCAGCAACCAGAGCACCTGCTTGGGGACCAGCCGCTGCCAGGCCCACTGTGAGCGGTAAGAGAACACAGCAGTGAGAGTCAAAGCCACAAACCGAATTGCAATTGCACTCTACGTACCAAGACTAGCATCTCATTGCTAGGAGCCTCCATGATAATATGGTCCTTTTCTAGGGGTGTGCAAATATTTGAAACCATTCGAATAACGAATCAAATCCCATGTTTACTCAAGTAAAGCCTGGACACTTTTTCTCTTTTTTTTTTCACATTTTTTACTGGATGCATGCTTTACACGAGGCAGGCTTATGGCTACTCTCCGAGGCCTCGATCTGCGCTCAGACTGCTATGCAAAATAACGCAGCCACTGGGGGTTGAATATAAACACATTTAGTCTCCAACCAATATTTTGGACAAAGACAATGCCACGAAAATGTCAAAAAAATCTGGGAGTCAAAAAAAGAAATTGCAATGATAAAATCAGTCCCACTGTTTTTTGGAAAATTCATTTAAAGACTCCCTCAGTTTGTGCTCCATTAATCCCTTCCATGTAAATGACGAGTCTTACTTGTCATTGTGTTTCCTCTAAAATATGCAAATGAGGGCTTTCCTTTTGTCTGTTGGGTACCACAGACGAGTGGGAGTCATTTCATCATTTTGATGTGAATGCTGCACTATCATATATCACCAGCTTCCCAGAAAACTCCTTTCTCATATAGGCGCAGCTCAGCAAAAACGCTTTGCTGGCAGCAATTTTCTTTTCCCACTGCACTAGATTAACACATCAGGCATGAAAGATTAAAAATCTAATGGTCGATGAATTGGTAGTTTCAATGGAAATGCGTTAGCATTACCCTTCATAAGCTTTAAAACTTTTGAAAGCACCTTCTTATTTCTTCTGGATTTGGATGAAAATTGGCAGCTGTAGTGGTTATGCTTATGTCATGGTATCATTCAAATTTCAATGTTATATTTATTTTGTAATATTTTTTATTATGTAGCAATGTATAATGCTCCCACTCCTGCTATAGCTCTATATTGGGCTGCAGTATATGTAAATAAATAAATAAATAAATATCTAAACAACTTTTTTTATTAACAAAATTTTCACCCCTCTTGGGCTTTTCCAAAGCCTGAACTCAGACTTACAAAATGTGACAGAAGACTCGTTCGAAGCAGTGTGCGTTCCAAAATGAATGGTTGAGGGCGTGACATTAAGAGTTTTTTAAATGCGAAGCATTTCTTGCCGGCGGCTCTGTCCGTCCCTCCCGCGGCGTCCCACACCCCCACAGTGCATGTGCGTCCCCTCCCCCTCTATCTCTCTCCTACGCTCCCCCCCTTTCTCTCCTCTAGGAATCCGGAGCGGTGCGCACGACAGGTGGTGCGACAGCTGCATACTCCGCTGGGGGCGCCACGGTAGTTCCACGGTATGAAAATGACGGAGCGCGCGCGCCTCATTCTCTCTGCAGTGCAGCGACGCGATGAGCGCTCGGGCCGCTGCCGCGAAACCATCTCCCGCTCAAGCTAATCATCTCCCCGCTGCTTCGCATCCACACATGGTTCCCTTTAGTGGGAGATGGAGTAATTTTTTATTTATTTACATCATTTTTTTTTAAGTTCTCATTTCTTATGAGGTGACTGTACAACAGGCATCTAGACTGCGCACTAGTTGAAACATTCATAAAAAGTCGCACTAGAGAAGCAAAAATAGACACTTTTAGTTTAGTGTTGGCAAGCAAACGTAAACGCATTACGTACGTAAAGAAATAGCGTTGTCATCACTGCACATGCTCTGAACGTTATTGGGTTTCTGTCGTTCACGTGCCCAGGTGCCATTATAACGTCCGTTATTTGGAGAGTTTAATGTACGTAATGTTTACAGACGCTAAGAATAGTGTTGTTGAACATAGCGGCATCCACGACTCCCGCTTCAGTGTGAATTCTTGTGATGGCTGCGCTCTAACTCGCGTAGATCGCCAGTGACTATAGAAATGAGCTTTCACTTTCTCTAAACTCACCTGAACATTAATTATGAGTGCATAGTGCGTCCAATTTCCGAGATCGTTCGACGATTCTGGCGCCCGTAGGACTAACGAGATGCGTCCGCACAGCAACAAAAGGATGGTTGCTACTGAATTTTCTTGGCTTGGATACGTTGGCACGAGGCACTAAACGGCGTCCCGTTTATAACGTCTTCCTTACATTTGCGTTCCTGTACGCCAAACTGAAGTCTTAAGGGCACGCATCGTAATGCCCTGCGAAGGTGCTTACCTTTAACGTACGTAAGGCGACAAACGCTATTCTAAAACTGTCTAAAGTCACGCCCTGAACTGCAATTCAAAGAACAGAGTAAAAAAGATGGAATTGAAATAGACTTAGCAGTCGCAAAGAAATCAGTGGAACAAGCTGAGCAGAAGGCAAGGAAAACAGTTTTGAGAAAATGGCTTTCAATGTTGTCCTTAGATTTTAAGTTATTGAAGGGCAGCAGGGCTGTAGTCATTGATGTCCTAACAAATGCAGGGTACTTCTGGAGTGTTGTGCCTTTAGTCTGAAGTGCTTTGCTTGCCTTTTGCTCTTCAAGACATCCTTCTCCGCTGGCCAGGTTGCAGACCAAATGTTGCACAATATCCCACAAAAAACAGCGGGTCCCAGAATTGTATTTGCATACTGCCTAGTTGACGGCTGTCTCTAGAGCAGCAAGAAAGCTTACCCCTTAGCATCACTCACATAATGTCTCTGTTGCATTCAATGGCACATATTTGTTTTTTGTAGCTAAATGACTAAATGAAGGCTTTCAGAAGCATTTTGAATTCTTTTACCTAGACAATGGCTGAGGAGCCAGCTGCACATAAGAACGGTACTGTTACACGGGCAGCAATGCAGCTGAAACATGCATGCCTTGCAAGCCAGCACTTATGTGGAGGTTTACCCTGCGTTCTCGCAGCCAATGTTTGCACCAGCTACCATATCTTGAGAACATTGTATTCTGCACGTTTTTCCTCCTTTGAACATTGCCAAGGCCTGAAGAGCTTACGAATGCAGTGAAACGTTTGTTGAATCTGTAAGCATAGCTAAATGTGGCATTCTAAATGGTCCAAGGATTGCTTGCGTGACATGCTTGGAAGTAAACTTGGAAGCTAAGTCAGCACCAGGATGCTCGAAGGCTTATCCGTGTGTCTGAGGATTCTGTGTGCGAAGTGCTTGATCACTATGTCGGTGTTGCCAATGCTTGGAATGCTTAGCCGTGGGTCTAAGACATCCAGTAAAGGAGGGGTCGGCCGCACTTCTGCGATGTCCACATCGCACCAATTTCGAACTCGTGGTGATCATGGTGGTCGAGACGTCAAGAGCTTCTTCAAGATGCTAATGAGCAGACGACGACCCTACAGAGCGAGCTCCGGACCAATAGCAAACCGCAATGGAGTCACGTGGCGGGTGCGGCCAATCGGAGACTTCGGAACGACCTTTATCGTTTGCTTTTCGTGCGCTTGTTTCTGTATGGAACAGATTGCTGAAGTGGCAGATTTGAAGAAGGACAACTGCACTTTCTGACGAGACCAAGATGGCGGTGCTCGGTTGTGTCATTCCAGAGATATTGTACAGTAAAAGCATGTGATTCACAACTCGTTAATTCAAAATTTTGGATAACTTGAAGTAGCCGCTGCAGTCCATCCAACAATGTATTGAAAGCAATATGTAACACACCCCGCTAATTCACACTAAAATCCGCCCACTACCAATAATTCGAACTCCGCTCATTTGTGGATGGAGAAAGTGCTGGTGTGCGGGAGCACATTGGCCACGCTGGTGTCGCCACACGGGCAGCGCAGCCTTGCTCTTTCCATCTGCGACCCTTTGTTTAGGCCTGACTGAAGAGAGACTCGTTTGCGCCTAGCCAAGCAGCCAACGCCTCTGTTGCAGATCTGTTCTCCCTCTCTCTCTCAAGACCTTCAAGATAAAAATGCCGACGCGGGCGCTGCATGTTTCACATTACATCTTGAAGGCTATGCTCTTTGTCTACAACAGGGGTTCTCAAGCATGTTGTTCCAGGGAACCCTGCTATGCTCCATGAAGCGCCAAGGAACCCCCGCCCCCAAATTAAAATGTTCTAATTAACCAAATGTCCAATTATCCAGGGTATCAAGAAAACAAGTGAATGCTTACTACGTCAACACGCTTTTACTTACTGAATCAATCAGCAAGTGCTTCTATTTCGCACAAGAGCAATGCGGAAGTCGAAATTCTCATCTCACGACTGATTAGAGAGCTAGCAGCGGCAAAGGCCTCGCAATATCCTTCGCAGAGCGGCCGCGGCGCAGGTCTTCACCTGAGATGCTCTCACTACCACACGCACATCCCGATTATTTTTTCGCTAGTGAGCTGGTCGCCAACAAATTGTCCGTGCATTGCGATGTAGCCGGTGCTCTTCATCTTCGACAGCTTTGCACTGAGTCAAAGCGAAATTACTGCTTGCCGCAACCGCTGCGGACGAAACCGTGGCCATTATCGACGCGATCATGGACGGCGACCTTGCTGTGCAGAAGGCAGGCGACCGACGCACGCACCAAGTCAAAACGAAACTACCATTTGCTGCAACAAGTGCGCATGAAACCACGGTCGCTATCGATGCTATCATGGATGGCGAAGGTACGCAGCCGACGCGCGCACCGAGTCAAAACGAAACTACTGTTTGCCACAACCGCTGTGGACGAAACTGTGGTGGCTATCGACACAACCATAGATGGCGACTACGCACTTGTGAAGGCACCCGGCTAACCGCCAACGTGGTGTTACGCGTGGCGATTAACGCAAGAATAAAGGCCTTGAGGGCACAATTAGACACGAAGCCTTTCGGCGTTGTTGCCAGTCACGTATCGCGTACATTTGCCGCTGAGGACCCTAGCGATGCGGACTGCGCCGCTTCGTTTTTGGACGCTAGCCGCC